>NC_041064.1:327500-352500 GCF_900634775.1 Gouania willdenowi
AAACAATCAAACACACAAAGAACCGTCAAACACCATCATACACTCACACTACCGTGGGAACAGAATTGCTCACTCTTTCCCCAGCCTCCCAACCAATCAGCACTCAGAACACATGTAAACAAAGACACACATTGGCAGAGAAAGCTGCAGTAACCATGATGCCGTCAGGCCATGGGAAATCTCAGCATCAGTCAATCACTGAATATACACAGTGGAAGATTTTTTTTTTTTCTTTTCTTTTGTCTGCACATGATGTCAAAGGTCAACACTACAAGAAGTGCATTTTTTTAACACAGCAATGCATGTTTTGTTATTACAATTAAATACATTAATTTATTTTATTGCATAATTGTGACCATCACCAGCCCTCCCTAAGGAAGGGTAAGAAACACTTTATTATAGGGAGAATATAAAAAGGGAGAGCAGTGTTACACCTGGGTGAGGGGGTGGGGGGAGGGGAACAGGAAGGAAGGATTCAAGGTAGTAAATGTAAAGGGTGGGAAGAGTTGATTATTGTAAAGTGAGATGTGTAGTTGTAGTTGTGTATATTGTGTTTATAGTGTTGTGTAATCAATCCAGTCTGGTGACCAGTGTGAAGCTTAGGTATAATGGTGGTGGACAGAGGGAAGGAGTGAGTGGTAAAACCTAAAACTGGTATTTAGGATCAACGTGTCTAAAGTTAAGCCCAGTTTTATCTACAGTCTAAGACATGTCAGTGTATCATAGACCAGTGTATGTGTAAGAACCACTACTGTAAACCCAAGAGCTGCCCTGGACCTGAAGATACAACCAGGCTAGCAGAAAGAGTGGGGGCCAAGCAGCCCCAGGTCACCCCCCCAACGGCCGAGCAGCACCCCAGATGCCCCTAAGATCCCAAGCCGAGAGGCAGCCACCGCCCCCCACCCTTTCTCTGGTCTTTGGTGAGAGCAGACGTGTTTTCCTTTGCTCCGATAACACGACCTTGGCTACAGCTGGCTACAGCTGAACAGCCTGAACAGCCTGAAAAACTGGGCCCAAGACTGAAGGAAAATGGTGAAAAAACCGCAGGGAGGCCCTTCAGAACCCAATTCAGGTTTGGAAGAGGTCAAGGAGATGATACGCGAGGGTCTACGAAATCTGCCGAGATAAAGTCGTTGGAAAAGACGCTGGAAAATTCACTGGAAAGACTACAAAGCGAAACAAAGGTACTGAAAGAAAAGAATGAAAGAAATGCTGAAGAGATAAAATTGTTGAACGCGAGGGTTGAACAGCTGGAACAAAAGGAAAGAGAGAAAGATGTCATCATCACAGGCCTAAAGATAAAACCCAGGAGTGACGAAGAAACAAAATCGATTGAACAACAGGTCATTGACTACCTGAAGTCGAAGGACATTGTCCTGAACCCTGACAACATCAACTCCTGCCATCTCCTGCCAAAGAAAAATGATACCAGAGCTGTAAAAATAACCTTCACGAATATAAAATTCAAAGGAGAAATAATCAAGCAAGGAAACAAACTCAAGGGAACGAAGGTGTACATCAATGAAAACCTGACGAAACAAAATGCAAGCATTGCATGGAAAGCACGCCAAATAAAAAACGAAGGAAAGATAGTGAAGACTTGGTCAAAAAACTGCAGGATTTACATCCAGGAAGAAGAGGACGGAAAACCAGTTCTCATCAAAACGATGGACAACTTGGGAAAATACGAAGGATCCACCTAAACAACAACATTACTGATGGTAATCATGGATATGGACCCAGATCTATATAAACACTGGAAACAAAACTCAGACTGTGATTATTTTACGGAGACCGAATTAAATGTGGAAACCAAGAGTAAAAAAGGTCTGTCATTTATTCATTTCAATTGCTAGGTGGTGGGGTGATTAAGGATTACATTAAATTTAAATTCAAAGTGTTTATTGTCATATGTGCAGTTAGAAACACGTTTTTTTTTTTATACAATGAAATTACTGCCTTGCTTATGAGCTGGGATATAATAATGTGCTTATACAAGTTAAATCTGGAAAATACAACACTGCCAATAAAACTAACAACAGCAGTTAGAAACACGCTTATGAACTAAGATATATTACATTAAAATACTACTTTGCTTGTGAACTGGATGTGGTGATGTGTTTATACAAGTTGGATCTGATCCCATCATCAGACAGTGGAAAATACAACACTGCCAATAGAACTAACAACAGCTGGATTACCCTTGATGTAGAGACAAAACAAGGTGACATTGTGGATGAAAAGGGAAGAACCTTCCAAACACCTTCGAAAGAGGAACTATTCTTGAACTGGAGGAATGCTAACAACGTCTGGCAGGGAACAAGGCCAACACAAACAAAGATAGAGGACAACACTGACTACAGATGAGAATACACAAAAAAGGACGTTCAGAAGAAATCAAGAATGTTTTGACCAGAGAGACATGTAAACCCATGTAAATCTGCGATGGTAAAACAAGGGACGGGACCCGGATAAGCAAACTGCTTCTCTCGTCTCCTTTTTCGGCATGTACAAAAAATGTAAAAAAAAAAAAAAAAAAAGTGAATGTAACCATGTCGGAAATAAACTGAATAAATAAATAAAATAATACACACCAGAGATAGCACCAAGGAGCAGAAGACCCAGCGTATCCCGCACCGACCCCAACCCCCAACCCCAAGGCCCCCCAGCAATATCCACCCCACCACCCCCGCACACAACCTTCCCGAGCGGAGGGCCCAGGGACCGGACCCCAGGCCAGAAGGACCCGGAATAGAAGCAGCACCTGGAGCAGCCGGCCGCCCAGGGCAACAAGGGGATGCTGCATGCTGCACCGTCTGCCCCCAGGCGCACCGACCGAGCACTGGTAAGCCACTGGGTTACCAGCGCCCTCTGCTGGTCCAAACAAATATCTGACGTAAATCAGTGCAATGACGGTTTTTTTTTATTTTTTTAAAGTCCAATTGTTAAGGCACAAAATACATTTTCAGTTGCACTTTTAAAAAGAAAAAGAACTATTATGCAGTTTTGTATTGTTTACTATAGAACCAGAATTTAAATAATAAGCTTCTTCTTCATTTGTATTATTCCTTTATTTATTTCAAGATTTATTTTTAGTTAAATTGCATTGATTTGAATAGTTTATCAAGGGATTGTTTTGACAATAAAAAATAAAAGGAAGATAATACAGTATTTTCTAGTTTTTTCCCAAAAAAATAAAGGAATATTTTTCAGTCATCATTTGTCTACAGTCCCATTTTGTAAAAAAAAAAATCGTAAAAAAAATCGTATCGTGAACCCAGTATCGTGAATCGAATCGTATCGGGAGTTGAGTGAATCGTTACATCCCTACTGGTTAGTATGAGTAGTACGTTAGGATGACATCATGTCTATGCTGATAGACTAAGTGTAGATGACGTGAGTGGTGGAGTTTACCTGTTCTCTAGTCTTAACACCTCAGACTCATGAAGGTTCTGCAGCTCTGACATCTGCTGATCCTTCAGCTCCTCCAACGAGAAATGACCCAGAGAGTCCTGGTCCTGGTCCAAGGACGGAGAGGAGGGACAGGGCCCCATGGTGGAGGAGAGACAGGGCCTCAGCGTGGAGGAGACCCAGTCAGAGAAGAGGGATGAAGAGAAGCGGGCCAGCTCCGCCCTCAGCTGCCACAGGTCCCTGCAGGACACACAGCTCACTGATTGGTCCCCTGACAGTGACAGCAGAGCTCTGATTGGATGAACAAGCCTCACCGGTCAGCTGACGTCTTCAGCCAATGACAGTGACTCTTCAGATCCAGCACAGAACGCCACAACGACAGCAGCCCTGCATGCTGCTGCTTAGCAACAGAGGACTGGGCCTGAGTAAACAAGGTAAACAAAAATAATAAGCATGTAAACAAACAGGTAACTAAATAAAAACAGTAAGCAGAGTAAACTGAAATGTAAACAAGCAGTAAACCAGGTAACTGTACTAAATAATGAGAACGTGTGTTAAACGAAGTCTGGTCGCTGCTATCTTGGATAAATTGGTTCCACGTTTGCTGAGTCATGATAAAGAGACAAGGATTGGTGAAGTTGTGGATGTTTGAGATAAGTAACGGCTTTCTGAAGAAGACCATGAATTTAATCACAGAATCATTGATGAAAGTATGGATCACATCAACAACGTATGAAGAAATGAAACATGACTCAGCAGCGCTGCTAAAGGCTGGCAAACATTAATGCATCACTAACTCAAACATATACAATTAATAAGGTTACAGTGAGAGGAGGTGGAGCTAATCACTTTTATAAATCACTCATTATTACATATATTATTTTTTAAAGTTTATCTATAATATATATATATACACTACTACATTCTACTCATATATCGTATGTAACATATAAATAACGTTTAATCCCCAGGTGTAAACGTAGTGACGTCACCACAGAGCGTCTGTACGTTTGTTTACTTACTTCTCTCTCTTTCTTCCAATCATCTTTTCTTTGCTCCGCCTCCTCCACAGCTCTTGTCCAATCAGCAGTGAGCTTCTGGAGGTCCTCCCTCAAAGTGCTGTTGGCCTGTTCTGATTGGCTGAGCTGCTCATGGACCAGCATGTTAGTGTGTGAAAGACTGAGTGACCTGCACGCACACATATACACACAGTAACCATGGTGACAAGTGACATTAACCATGCCAACAGTAACCATGGTGATAGAGGTCCACCAACCTCTGCTGTTCCTCCTCCAGCCTGATGAGGGCGCTCTCTAACGAGGCACTGAGGTCCGCTTTGATCTGCTGCAATAAGGACCATTAATCAATAATGTTATTGATCAGCACCGGTAATATACATTATTATTGATCAGCACTAATCAATATTATTATTGATCAATCCCAATAATCATTATCATTGATCAGGACCAACAGTTAATCATAGATATTGATTTGCACCAATAGATAATCATTATTAATGATGAAAACCAATAATCATCATTATTGATCAGCACCAATAAATTATCACTATTATTGATCAGCACCAATAGATAATCATTATCATTGATCAGGACCAAATGATGCCATACCTCAGTGTGTAGATCCAGATGTTGACACCTGTCCATGTACTCTCTCACCTTGTTCTGGAGGCGGTGGACGAGCAGAGCCTGACGAGCCTCTCTCTCATTGGCCTCCCTCAGGCTCCGCCTCCACCTGATGCTCTGATCTTCAGTGAGGGAGGGGCGCAGCGCCTCCTCCAGCTGCACATGACACAGGTCAGAGGTCAAAGCTTTAAGTTTCTAATGTTTATATTAACAGATTATTAACGATTATTCAATCATTTATTTGGCTCCGCCCACACATAGCTCCACAATGGGAAGGAGACGAGGCTGTCGTCATGGCAACATAAGATCTGACCAAGATGGCGCCACGGATGGCTGCTGTGGTGCGTTGGTGCGCACTTTTTTGTCTTGTTTTTGTCGTAAAATCCGCTTTTTTTTTTCAGCAGAGGTCGTCGGCTGCAATCTGCCCTCCCTCCAGGACCTGTACCCCTCCAGGACCTGTAACCCTCCAGGACCTGTACCCCTCCAGGACCTGTAACCCTCCAGGACCTGTAACCCTCCAGGACCTGTACCCCTCCAGGACCTGTACCCCTCCAGGACCTGTAACCCTCCAGGACCTGTAACCCTCCAGGACCTGTAACCCTCCAGGACCTGTAACCCTCCAGGACCTGTACCCCTCCAGGACCTGTAACCCTCCAGGACCTGTAACCCTCCAGGACCTGTACCCCTCCAGGACCTGTAACCCTCCAGGACCTGTAACCCTCCAGGACCTGTAACCCTCCAGGACCTGTACCCCTCCAGGATTGTGAGGTGTGCAGGAAAGATTGTGGCCGACCCTCCCACCCTGATCATTTCAATCTCTCCTCTCTGGAAGGAGGTTTGGGTCCATCAGGACCAGAACCTCCAAAAATAAAAACAGCTTCTTTCCCTCTGCTACCATCCACATGAACACACCCCCACCACCACCACCCTATCACCACCTCCATGGGTTAGGGTTAATGATTAATAATGATTAATAATGACTAATAATGACTAATAATGATCAATAATGATCAATAATGATCAATAATGACTAATAATGACTAATAATGGTCAGTAATGGTCAGTAATGACCAATAATGACCAATAATGACCAATAATGACGAATAATGACGAATAATGACGAATAATGACGAATAATGACCAATAATGACCAATAATGGTTAATAATGGTTAATAATGGTTAATAATGGTTAATAATGGTTAATAATGGTTAATAATGGTTAATAATGACTAATAATGACTAATAATGGTTAATAATGGTTAATAATGGTTAATAATGGTTAATAATGGTTAATAATGACTAATAATGACTAATAATGGTTAATAATGGTTAATAATGGTTAATAATGGTTAATAATGACTAATAATGGTTAATAATGGTTAATAATGGTTAATAATGGTTAATAATGGTTAATAATGATTAATAATGGTTAATAATGATTAATAATGACTAATAATGACTAATAATGGTTAATAATGGTTAATAATGGTTAATAATGATCAATAATGATCAATAATGATCAATAATGATCAATAATGACTAATAATGACTAATAATGACTAATAATGGTTAATAATGGTTAATAATGGACTAATAATGACTAATAATGGTTAATAATGACTAATAATGATAATAATGATTAATAAATGGTTATAATGACTAATAATGATTAATAATGACTATAAATGACTAAAATGGTTAATAATGGTAATAATGGTTAATAATGATTATAATGACTACTAATGGTTAATAATGGTTAATAATGGTTAATATGACTAATAATGGTTTAATTGACTAATACTGACTAATATGATTAATATGACTAATAATGACTAATAATGGTTAATAATGGTTAATAATGCTAATAATGATTAATAATGACTATATGTTAATAATGTAATAATGGTAATAATGATATACTATTAATAATGATCATATGACTACTAATGATCAATAATGATCAATATAGACTAATAATGATTAATAATGATAATAATGATTAATAATGATAATAATGGTTTAATAATGATAATATGATTAATAATGACTAAATGATTTAATAATGACTAATATATGTGTGTGTATGATGTACTGATTCTATAATGACATAATGATCAATAATGATTAATAATGACTAATAATGATTATAATGATTAATAATGATTAATAATGATTCTAGATGATTAATAATGATCAATAATGACTCATAATGGTTAATAATGATTAATAATGATTAATAATGATCATAATGACTAATAATGGTAATAATGACTAATGACTAATAATGACTAATAATGATTAAATAATGACTAATAAGTAATAGACTAATAATGACTAATAATGACTAATATGATCAATAATGATAATGATTATAGACTAATAATGACTAAAATGGTTAATAATGATCAATAATGACTAATAATGGTTAATAATGATCATATGACTAATAATGGTTATATATGATTAATAATGATTAATAATGATCAATAATGACTAATAATGGTTAATAATGACTAATGACTAATAATGACTAATAATGATTAATAATGACTAATAATGACTAATAATGATTAATAATGACTAATAATGACTAATAATGATCAATAATGACTAATAATGACTAATAATGACTAATAATGATCAATAATGATCAATAATGATTAATAATGATTAATAATGACTAATAATGACTAATAATGATCAATAATGACTAATAATGATTAATAATGATCAATAATGACTAATAATGGTTAATAATGATTAATAATGATTAATAATGATCAATAATGACTAATAATGGTTAATAATGACTAATGACTAATAATGACTAATAATGATTAATAATGACTAATAATGACTAATAATGATTAATAATGACTAATAATGACTAATAATGATCAATAATGACTAATAATGATTAATAATGATTAATAATGATCAATAATGACTAATAATGGTTAATAATGACTAATGACTAATAATGACTAATAATGGTTAATTATTAATAATAATGACTAATAATGGCTAATAATTATTAATAATGACTAATAATGATTAATAATGACTAATAATGGTTAATTATTATTAATAATGGTTAATAATGATTAATAATGATTAATAATGATTAATAATGACTAACAATGACTAAATGACTAATAATGACTAATAATGGTTAATTATTATTAATAATGACTAATAATGGTTAATTATTATTAATAATGACTAATAATGACTAATAATGGTTAATAATGGTTAATAATGACTAATATTGATTGATAATGATGTCTAACAATAATACATTTCATATAGTGCTTTTTGGACACTCAAAGTCACTTTACAGAATTAAGGCATTCTTATTTCACTCCACACTTAGTGGTGATAAGCTACCATTGTAGCCACAGTTTCCCTGGGGCAGACTGACGGAAGCAAGGCTGCCATAGTGAACCATCGGCCTCTCCGAAAAATTGATATTGATAATAAATATGATTACCCTCTCCATCAGAGCGTTGCTGCGTGTCTTGAACTCGTCTCTCTCTGCTCTAGTGTCTGACAGCTTGTTTTGGAGTTGATTCACTTCCTGTTTTAGCTCCGCCCTCTCCTTCTGCCAGCCAATCAGCAGCTCTGCCTCCATAATATCAGCCTCACCTGATTGGATAAAAAGGAGCAGTTGGTGAGACACACACTTCCAAGATGGTCATGTGTTTTTGTCCAGGGGTGAGGGTCAGTGTGGAGGAAGGATGTCATCACGAGGAAGTGATTCAGGAAGTGAGGGAGTAGGGATGGAAGCCGTGGCGTGGAAAAAGCGTTCAGAGCATTTTCTCTGTGAACCAGGACAGGAAGACCAAGGTCAGATGGTGGTTTTACTGACTTCATAAATAACGCAGTAGGAGAAATTAAAACTAATCAAATAGTACGCAATGGTTCGTTACTAGTGTGTAGAGATAGAGATGAGTTTGACAAGGCAAAAGTGGAAAAGATTGGAGGAAAGTGTGGGCCAGAGATAGATCATATCATATAAAGAAGTGGTTTGTAAAATCCCAGCATGTGTCTCAGAGGAGCTGATAATGGATACAATGGGTGGAGCCCAGATAATGGAGGTGAAACCATGGAAAAGTACACGTTTCAGAGATAGGTGTGCTGTGACATTTAAAGGAGAGGCCTAAAGTGTTGATGGGGTATCTGAGTACCCCCTCTGCTCAGGTGCTTTATTGTCAAAGGTTGGGGAACATTGCAGTGGTGTGTGGGAGATGTTCTGGTGCTAAACCAAAGTGTGCTAACTGTGGTGGGGAGCATAGCTCAGCATGTAGTGGATGTTAGGAGAGTGAGACAGACAGAGTTTACAGGTTCCCACGGCACAGTGCACAAAGAATCAGTACACTTACTGCTTGTGAAGGATGTAACACAAAAAAAAGCTTTGTTCTCTTGATGGTAGATGACGTCATAAACTGTTTGGCCCAAGTTGTCAAGATAACTAAAAAAATAATTGTGAATTGGGGAAAATTCCTGGGGATCACAGATCTGGGTTGAGAAGAATTTGGACATGTGTGAGTGGTCTCCGTTCAGTCGTAACAGATGTTTGTTTTGGTCTGAGGACACTGTTTAGTAATAACTGTTCAGTGGATGGAGTATAAACTACTAATAAACCACATGAAGAAGAAAAAGAAGACAACACACACACACACACACACACACTAGTAACAAAGTATTATTAGTATTACTGTTTCTTTAACAGTGTTATTTACTCTATCAGAATGATCAAAGAGTTTATTGATACAGAAACGTATCAATAAAGTGCACCGGCACTTTTTGAGAACGTGATCAGCTTTAATCATCATCACCTGCTCAGTGTTCGATCTGTTATGTCTGGCTAACAGAGAATAACTCTGTGTCTGTGTTGTAACTTAGTTCTTTTTATTCCAGTCTTTTTGTCCGTGTCTATAGCTACACAGTCAGCTAGCTACCTCAAGTACAACCGTTTCAGTGGGAACTTCTGCTTTACAAAATAAAAGTCAGTTGGAACAACTTTATTAGAATGTTACATTCAAACATCATCTCATCTGATCTATAGAAGATAGGATCATTTAAATTACATTAATTTAGACTAAGCTGATCAAAACTTCATTAATTCATTCATGCAAGATGGCGCCGCGGATGGCTGCTGTGGTGTGTTGGTGCGCACTTTTTTGTCTTGTTTTTGTTGTAAAATCCGCAACTGGCTTCTCTTATTCAAGAGAAGAGCTCTTGAATGTCAGGGCAACAACCCCGAGAGATTTATTCCCCACTTTCATCGCTTCCTCTGTGGATTTACTGGACATTTTACTCAAAGGTGCGCTCACCTTTGCTCACGCAGTGAAGCGCCGGAGGAGAGGAAAAAGAGCCGGTGCGCTTGTGCGCCTCCGCCAGCGCGGCCGACGCACACCGTTACCGGGGATATTCCTCTCTAACGTGCGCTCACTGTGTAACAAAGTGGACGAACTCCAGCTGCTGTTGGGTAGAAACAGAGACTTCTCCTCATCTTCTGTTCTGTGCTTCACGGAAACGTGGCTGTGTGGAGCGGTACCGGACTCTGCGCTGCAGTTGGCCGGCTTCCAACTTCACAGAGCGGACCGAGACGCGGAGCTCACCGGGAAGAAGAAAGGTGGAGGAATCTGCTTTTATGTGAACAGTAACTGGTGTAACGACGTGACAGTGATCCTCCAGCACTGCTCTCCTCACCTGGAATCCTTTATTATCAACAGCAAACCCTTCTATTCTCCCCGTGAGTTCACTTCATCCATCCTGGTTGGTGTGTACATCCCACCGTCAGCTGATGTGTGTGAGGCACAGCGCACACTCGCCGACCAGATCCTGTGCATGGAGCGGACCTACCCGGACTCTTTTATCATTGTGCTTGGTGACTTTAATAAAGGGGACCTCTCACACCAGCTCCCCAAATATAGACAATTAATTAAATGTCCGACCAGAGAGGAGAAGACACTGGATCACTGTTACACCACACTAAGCAGTGCTTATCACGCCGTTTCCCGTGCTGCACTGGGCCAATCGGACCATTTGATGGTCCATCTGATTCCTTCATACAGACAGAGGCTGAAGCTCTGTAAACCTGTGGTGAAGGAATCTAAACAATGGACCAGTGAAGCAGTGGAGAAACTCCAGGAGTGTTTGGACTGGACTGACTGGGATGTTTTCAGGTCTGCGAACAGTTCTCTGGATGAGTTTACAGACGCTGTGACGTCCTACATCAGCTTCTGTGAGGACAGCTGTATTCCATCAAAGACCAGGGTGAGTTATAACAATGACAAACCCTGGTTCACAGCTAAGCTCAGAGGGCTGAGGACAGACAAAGAGGTCGCTTTCAGGAGTGGAGACAGAGCCAGGTACAGAGAGTCGAAGTACACGTTTGAAAAGGAGGTGAGAAAAGCCAAACGTTTGTACTCAGAGAAGCTACAATATCAGTTCTCTGCAAATGACTCGGCTTCTGTCTGGAGAGGCTCAGGCAAATTACAAACTACAAGCCCAGAGCTCCTGCTGCTGCTAACGACCTCTGCCTGGCCAACAGTCTGAATGAGTTCTATTGTAGATTTGACAGACAATGGGACAGACCTGACTCCAACCCCCCTCACACCTCTGACCAGCCTCACTCCAACACCTTCACCCCCCACATCAAAGCTACAGTTTCACCCCAGCTGCCTACAGAGGCTCTCTCCCCTATCTTCCCCCCCTCCTCCCCCCCTCCTACAGAGACACCTTTCTCCATCAAAGAGAGAGATGTGAATAGACTTTTCAGGAGACAAAACCCCCGTAAGGCTTGTGGACCGGACTCTGTCTCTCCTTCTACCTTAAAGCACTGTGCTGATCAGCTGTCTCCAGTGTTCACAGACATTTTTAACACCTCACTGGAGACATGCACCGTACCAGCCTGTTTTAAGGCCTCCACCATCGTTCCTGTCCCTAAAAAGCTGAGGATCACAGGACTTAATGACTACAGACCCATCGCTCTGACATCTGTGGTCATGAAGTCCTTTGAACGCCTCATGCTCTCCCACATCAAGGACATCACCGACCCCCACCTGGACCCCCTGCAGTTTGCCTATAGATCCAACAGGTCAGTAGACAATGCTGTAAACCTGGCTCTCCACTTCATCCTCCAGCACCTGGACTCCCCAGGCTCCTACGCCAGGATCCTGTTTGTGGACTTCAGCTCTGCTTTTAATACTATAATCCCAGCTCTCCTTCAGGACAAGCTTTCCCAGCTGAACGTGCCAGACTCCACCTGCAGGTGGATCACAGACTTCCTGTCTGACAGGAAGCAGCACGTGAAGCTGGGAAAAACCATCTCTGCTCCCCGGACCATCAGCACTGGATCTCCTCAGGGCTGTGTTCTTTCTCCTCTGCTCTTCTCCCTGTACACCAACAGCTGCACCTCCTCTCACCAGTCGGTCAAACTCCTGAAGTTTGCAGACGACACGACCATCATCGGTCTCATCGCTGATGGAGACGAGTCCGACTACAGGTGGGAGACAGACCGGCTGGTGTCCTGGTGCAGCCAGAACAACCTGGAGCTCAATGCTTTAAAGACAGTGGAGATGATAGCAGACTTCAGGAAGAACCCAGCCCCCCTCACCCCCCTCACCCTGGGAGACTCTACAGTGAGCTCTGTAGAGTACTTCTGCTTCCTGGGGACCATCATCACTCAGGACCTCAAGTGGGAGCTGAACATCAGCTCCCTTATCAAAAAAGCTCAGCAGAGGATGTACTTTTTGCGGCAGCTGAAGAAGTTCAGTCTGCCAACAAAGATGATGGTGAACTTCTACAGCTCCATCATCCAGTCCATCCTCTGCTCCTCCATCACCATCTGGTACGCTGCAGCTACGGCCAAGGACAAGGCCAGACTGCAGCGTATCATCCACTCTGCAGAGAAGGTCATCGGCTGCAATCTGCCCTCCCTCCAGGACCTGTACGCCTCCAGGATTTTGAGGCGTGCAGGAAAGATTGTGGCCGACCCCTCCCACCCCGGTCATAAACTGTTTCAATCTCTCCCTTCTGGTAGGAGGTTTCGGTCCATCAGGACCAGAACCTCCAGACACAAAAACAGCTTCTTTCCCTCTGCCACCATCCACATGAACACACCCCAAGTCACCCACTGAACCCCCCCCCCCCCCCCCACCCGATCACCACCTCCACCAGCTTGATACCTGCTGCACTGTATATATATATATTTATATTTATATTTATCCTATTTATCCTTTATTCTCTATCTATCCTTTATTTATCCCTCATCCTTTATATTTATCATTATTATTATTATTATTGTTGCTGGGTTGTGCTTTGTTGTTCTGTTTTTATTTCTTTTATTTCTTTTTGTTGCTTGTTTTGTGCACCAACCACCAAGTCAAATTCCTTGTACTGTCCTCAAAACTGTACATGGCAAATAAAACATTTCTGATTCTGATTCTGATTCTGATTCTAATTAAACCTGATCAGATTTAATAAACCATTAATCCCTGAGAGGAAATCAGGTGATATTAATGCTGTTCTCATACATCTTTATATGATATATAAATAATGAAAAAGGAGCAGTCAGAATAATACATGTCAGTAAACTTATAACTTATATCTACCTTTTAATTGTATCTTTATTTTTGGACATACATTTGTTTAATTAGGAGTTTTTTTCTCCTCACAGGAGTTAAAAACTAATATTTTCTTTTTTAAAAATGATAAATATTTCTAAAAAAAAAAAAAAAAATGGAATTTAAAAAATTTAAGTGGAAAAAAAACGGAATTTGTAAAAAAGAATCTAACAGATTAAATCTGAACACTACAGTCACTAACACTATATAAACACGTGTAGTGACACACACTGTCACCAGACTAAATGGTGGTTTGTTATACATTCACACATATATACCTGCACACGCCTAATCATTGTTTCTAAGTGTTTACATGTCACGTAGATAGTGATCGATACGTTACACTCAAAGTGTGACTGATATATATGACACACACACACACACACACACACACACTGACCTACAGACGGTCCGTAGTGACTCAGTAGTTTTATCTCCGTAGCTTTACTGCTTCCTGCTAAACTTTGAATTTGCAGCCTGACCTTTAACCCGGAAACACAAAGTTAGCTCTTCTGTAGTCATGTGACGTCATGTGACGAGGCTTCGAAGCGTGTGGATGAATCCATGAAATATATACATATATATATATATATATATAAATAAAGGCTTTATTATGTGATATCTATAGTCATATGTCTCACTAAACAATCCTTTGACGGAGCAGATCTTTCAGATCCTTTCAGCGCATGCGCGACGCGTAGGCTACGTCACTTCCTTCACTCGGACTCAGTACAACAGAGCTGCTGAGACGTGATATTAGAATATAAACCGACCATATGACGTTTGTTAAATATGTTAATAATACACATGTAAATATGTGACTGTTTTACGGTGTTTTTAATTGTTAATTAAAAACAAAAACACAATACACAACATTGACAATCAAAAACCAAACACAAAATAAGATCAAAACCAAAATAAAATAGAATGCACTGACAACACAAATTTAGAATTCTTATTAAATAGTAAGGTTTCAATTTTTTAATTAGTACATGAACTGATGTAAAATAGGTCGAGACGTGTTTCACGCATGTGTTGAAAGGATCAGGCTCCTGAAAACATAGACATTATTATACGTATAGGTGGTTTACCACTGATGTCACATATCCCATGATCCTCTCTGATTCGCTTGGATCCGCCATCTTTTATGTATACAGCTGCATAACGACACATATTCAATGGTAGATTCATGTGATTTTTCCCAAATTTATCAAGGATGAAATATTCCAGATAGAACTAGGTATCGCTGTATGATAGAGGAGGCGGGGTTAACCCTGACAGTAATAGTTAAAATTGGAGGCTGATGTAGGAATGAGTATAAATGACACAAACATGGTGAACTACTAGTTACTCAATCTAAACTTTGTAACACAGACAGATGAAGGCGTATAAAAACCTCTCATACATTTATGTGTGGATGAGGAATACTGTAGTTAAAGAGATTCATAAACAAAGTAAAATGATATTAACCAGGGTATGTACATGTGACCATATTTTATAATTATTTTTTAGATAATAAAAATAATAACTCTAACAGACATAGAGTATGATAATCATAGACATGGTGCCTGTACAGAAACTGGTGATGATATTTTCATCTACGCTAGATTCAAGATTGTAACAGTCATATGTGTAACTGTTGTACTATTATTATATTATGATTCCTAAAGGAAATTAGTGAGTGAATACTTTAGTGCAGCCTGTGGACCCTTTAATCACTGTAGTGTAGAAATGTAAAATATTACAATACTAAAACTATATTTAGAATAATTGTTAGATACTTAGTGGAAGTATTTACAATATTCAGAAAGCTTTTTATTCACCAAGAACAGTTTAAAAACAGAACAAGGAATTTGACTTGGTAATTGGTGCAAAGAACAGAACAACAACAAAAACAATCATAATAACAATAGTAATAATAATAATAATAATGTCCTGTTACAAAGGAACACCAGGGATGACATAATAGTATTGATAGATTGTTGTTTACACAAGACTTTTCAGTCACTAAGTGTTCCTTTAATACACCTTTTTAAAACTATTTTAATCAAGTTATTATTTAAGTATCATGTAAAGGATCCTTATCATGTAATAAATATGATTTATTATTACTGATTTCACTGTGTCATTTCTTATCTCTGTCCTCCATGTGTATACCTATGTACAGTATATATCTATATATATATACTACACACACACACACACACATAAACACACACACACACACACACACACACACACACACACACACACACACACATAAACATACACACACACACACATCCTGAATGTTAGTGACTCATTGGGGTCAGGGGGGGGTCATTGTGACCCTTCAGTAGGTCCTGAGTCTGAACACCTTGCTGAGCCTGGAGGTGGCGCTAGAGTAGAGCAGGAAGGACCCCTCCTCAGTGGTGAAATGTTCCCAGTCTGTGCAGCCAATGGTGGGCAGAGAATGGACCGCTACGAAGCCCTCGTAACCTTTCCACCTATAACACACACACATTTATATATATAGATTAGGGATGTAACGATTAATCGTAAGGCAGTTAAAAATCGATTCATAGGTACCACGGTTCACATCGATGCTCTGAAAATTGAATCGCAGTACTTTTTTTAAACAGCAGAGGGCGCTATATATTAATCCTTCCAGAAGCGGACGTTACGGGCGGAATCTGCTACTATTTTCTTTCTGGCCGCCATTTACTGTTAAACATGCTCATAAATGATTCTTTACTCCTTTAGCACCGAAAGAATATCTGTAATATTACGTGAATATCTGTAAAAGTCATGTTTTTCTATTAGCTCTGTCTGCTAGCATAGCTTCTTTTCTTCACTGGTGGAATAACTGCATGCCAACCGACCACTGGGTTACCAGCGCCCTCTGCTGGTCTAAACAAATATCTGACGTATATACAGTAAAATGACTGTTTTTTTTTTGTTTTTTTTAAGTCCAATTGTTAAGGCATAAAATACATTTTCAGTTGCACTTTTAAAAAGAAAAATAACTATTATGTAGTTTTGAATTGTTTACTATAGAACCAGAATTTAAATTAATAGGTTTCTTCTTCATTTGTCTTATTCCTTTATTTATTTCATTCAAGATTTATTTTTAGTTAAATTGCATCATTTTGAATAGTTTATCAAGGGATTCTTTTGACAATGAAAAATAAAAGGAAAATAGTACAGTATTTTCCCCAAAAAAAATAAAGGGATATTTTTCAGTCATTTGTCTACAGTCCCATTTTGTAAAATAAATCGTGAGAAAATTGTATCGTGAACCCAGTATCGTGAATCGAATCGTATTGGGAGTTGAGTGAATCGTTACATCCCTAATATAGATACATAAATTTAGAAATACACACAGGGTTGGGGTTAGCAAAAATATAAATGTAACACTTGTGTTTTTGCTCCTATTTTTCATGAGCTGAACTCAAAGATCTAAAACATTTTCTATAAACACTAAAGACATATTTCTATCATGATAATGCTGCAACATGAGGCCGTGCATGATCATGCAGCAACATCTAAATTAATGACATCTGTGGCATTGATTAAACTCAACACTTTTAGAGTGGACTTTTATTGTGGCCACCCTGAGGTAGCAGCAGTAACCATGCTGTCTAATCAGCATGTTGATGTCACACCTGTGAGGTGGGAGGGATTATCTCTGCTCATTAACACACATTTACACACATTATCATCAATATTTGATAGATATATGTCTTTAGTGTTTATAGACAATGTTTTAGATCTTTGAGTTCAGCTCATGAAAAATAGAAGCAAAAACACAAGTGTTACGTTTATATTTTGGTTCAGTGTTTATACACACATATATAAACACATATATAAACACACATATATATACACACATATATATATATATACACACATATATATATACACACATATATAAACACATATATAAACACATATATAAACACACATATATATACACACATATATATATATACACACACATATATATATACACACATACATATACACACATACATATACACACACATATATCTAAACACACATATATCTAAACACACATATATCAACACACACATATATAAACACATATATAAACACACATATATAAACACACATATATAAACACACATATATAAACACACATATATATACACACATATATATACACACATATATACACACACATATATATACACGCATCTATATACACACACATCTATATACACACACATCTATACACACACATATATACACACACATATATATACACACATATATATACACACACATCTATACACACACATATATATACACACATATATACACACACATATATATACACACATATATACACACACATATATATACACACATATATAAACACACATATATATACACACATATATAAACACACATATATAAACACACATATATATACACACATATATAA
Organism: Gouania willdenowi; assembly: GCF_900634775.1. Lineage (NCBI taxonomy): Eukaryota > Metazoa > Chordata > Actinopteri > Blenniiformes > Gobiesocidae > Gouania > Gouania willdenowi. The sequence goes on from NC_041064.1 coordinate 345,636, forward strand.
ACACACATATATATACACACATATATAAACACACATATATAAACACACATATATAAACACACATATATATACACACATATATACACACATATATAAACACATATATAAACACATATATAAACACACATATATATACACACATATATATATATACACACACATATATATATACACACATACATATACACACATACATATACACACACATATATCTAAACACACATATATCTAAACACACATATATAAACACATATATAAACACACATATATAAACACACATATATAAACACACATATATATACACACATATATAAACACACATATATATACACACATATATATACACACATATATAAACACACATATATATACACACATATATATACACACACATATATAAACACACATATATAAACACACATTTATAAACACACATATATAAACACACATATATCAACACACATATATAAACACACATATATAAACACACATATATAAACACACATATATAAACACACATATATAAACACACATATATCAACACACATATATAAACACACATATATAAACACACATATATAAACACATATATCAACACACATATATAAACACACATATATAAACACACATATATAAACACACATATATATAAACACACATATATAAACACATATATCAACACACATATATAAACACACATATATATAAACACACATATATAAACACACATATATAAACACACATATATCAACACACATATATAAACACACATATATATAAACACACATATATAAACACATATATCAACACACATATATAAACACACATATATATAAACACACATATATAAACACATATATCAACACACATATATAAACACACACATATATAAACACACATATATAAACACACATATATCAACACACATATATATAAACACACATATATAAACACATATATCAACACACATATATAAACACACATATATATAAACACACATATATAAACACATATATAAACACACACACAGGTACCTGTAGATGACACTGTTCAGAGAGTATGATGATCCATCGTGAGAATTTGCTACAACCAGAAACTTCTGATCACCGACAGTGAAGAACTCCCAGTCCACTGCACTACACACACACACACACACACACACACACAGGACATGTACTTTGATGTGTCGTTGACTTCTGTGTAATCAGTTCTTTTTTTAATAATATGTTCAGGTTTCATTAACTCATGTGTGTTAATGCAAACACTACTATGTGGAAGTGAAGGACACAATAGCAGACACCTCTGAGGAAGACTGGCAGTTGAAAGTCAGAATATGTCAGGAGATAAAGTGTGTGTGTGTACCTGTGTGTGAGGATGTCCTGGTAGTAGATGAATGTGTGTGTGAGCATGCTGAGCTCATACACAGTAGAGTTGATGGTGTAGAGGGGGGGGCGGCCCCCAGAGACCAGCTGACTGTTGGCCACCACCAGGAATACACGGCCGTCCACCTCAAAGCTCTCCCAGTCTGTGGCCCCCACTGTCTGAGGACCACACACATGTAGTTATGGTGAGCAGAGCTCCTCCCCATCCTGTAGCTCCTCCCCATCTCACTCTCACACTCTTACTGGGATGTTCTGGAAGGTCTGGAAGCGTCCATCCAGCCACACATAGACAGTGGAGCTGATGACGGTGGTCCGGCCATCAAACGTGTTGGCCACGGCCAAGAAGTGGAAGGAACCGGCCGTGAAAAACTCCCAGTCGTACGCTCCAGATGTGGAGAGGGTCTGGTTCTCCTGGAACATCTGGAGGACACGGTAGGAATGGGTCCTATAAGGTTCTACATGGTTCTATAGACACACACACAGATGCTCACCTGTGTGTCAGGGTCCCACCTGTAGATCACACTGTGGATGTTGTGTTCTGAACCTGAAAGCACACACACACACACACACACACTTCACTGCACACTCACTGACACCAGAGGGTGACAAACAGCTGCTGATAGCTTTCTCACACATGCACACACACACACACACTGCCCCCTACTGTGTGTATGTGTGTACCTCTCCTGTGATTGGCTACTATCAGGAAGCTGTGGCTATAGATGTTGAATGCCTCCCAGTCCAGAGCAGAGTGAGTTTCTAACGTCTGAAAACGAAGAAATCGTTTCCTCCGTTTGTTCCACCTGTAGATGACTGACACTTCCTGCTCCGCCTCTTTGAAGTTAGCAACCACCAGGAACATCTGACGCACACACACACAGTCAGTGTTAGTGTGTAGCTGAATCATTAAACATGGGGCGTGATGTTAAACCGTCTTTTGAGCTAAAGATGGTAGTCAACATGAGGTTTACCATGTGACATAATAAGTAGTGTTCCTTAGAATCAGAAACACTAGACACCATCATCAAAGGTGGTCAGCTACAGGGTGGTCAGTCCTAGAACTGTTTCATGCTCTACTGTCAGCAGTGGAACAAACTAACGTTAGAGTTGGTAATGATGGTCTATATTCTGTAGGTCTATAGTCTGTAGGTCTATTGTCTGTAGGTCTATTGTCTGTAGGTCTATTGTCTGCAGATCTATGGTCTGTAGGTCTATGGTCTGTGGGTCTATGGTATGTAGGTCTATAGTCTGTAGGTCTATTGTCTGTTGATCTCTGGTCTGTAGGTCTATAGTCTGTAGGTCTATGGTCTGTAGGTCTATGGTCTGTGGGTCTATAGTCTGTGGGTCTATGGTCTGTTGGTGTGTAGTTTGTAGGTCTATGGTATGTAGGTCTATAGTCTGTAGGTCTATTGTCTGTAGATCTATGGTCTGTAGGTCTATGGTATGTAGGTCTATAGTCTGTAGGTCTATTGTCTGTAGATCTCTGGTCTGTAGGTCTATAGTCTGTAGGTCTGTAGTTTGTAGGTCTATGGTCTGTAGGTCTATGGTCTGTAGGTCTATGGTCTGTAGGTCTATAATCTGTAGGTCCATGGTCTGTAGGTCTATAGTCTGTAGGTCTATTGTCTGTAGATCTCTGGTCTGTAGGTCTATAGTCTGTAGGTCTGTAGTTTGTAGGTCTATGGTCTGTAGGTCTATGGTCTGTAGGTCTATAATCTGTAGGTCTGTGGTCTGTAGGTCCATGGTCTGTAGGTCTATAGTCTGTAGGTCTATAGTCTGTAGGTCTATGGTCTGTAGGTCTATAGTCTGTAGATCCATGGTCTGTAGATCCATGGTCTGTAGGTCTATAGTCTGTAGGTCTATGGTCTGTAGATCCATGGTCTGTAGGTCTATAGTCTGTAGATCCATGGTCTGTAGGTCTATAGTCTGTAGGTCTATAGTCTGTAGATCCATGGTCTGTAGATCCATGGTCTGTAGGTCTATAGTCTGTAGGTCTATAGTCTGTAGGTCTATGGTCTGTAAATCCATGGTCTGTAGGTCTATGGTCTGTAAATCCATGGTCTGTAGGTCTACGGTCTGTAGGTCTATGATCTGTAAATCCATGGTCTGTAGGTCTATAGTCTGTAGATCTATAGTCTGTAGATCCATGGTCTGTAGGTCTATAGTCTGTAGGTCTATGGTCTGTAGGTCTATGGTCTGTACCTGTCCCTGGATGCTGAAGCTCCTCCAGGCCCTGGCCTCCTCTGTGCTGATGTTCTGGTAGAGTTTGAAGGACCCAGAACTCCACCTGTAGATCCCTGACCCTGGACTGGAGTCTCTGTTTGTGTTGGGGAGGGGGGGTCAGTGTTACCATGGATACGCAGAGGACAGGGGCACAGGGAGTACCTGTTAGCAGCCGCCATGAACAGACCCTCAGAGGGGATAGAGAACACCTCCACGTCAAAGGTCTCAGACAGAGTCAACACGTCCTGGTAGTCCTCCACATAGTCCAGTCTCTGCTGATCTGACACACACACACATTTAAATGAAATACTATATGTTTATGTACATGAACATTCACAGCAACAGTTTAGTTCCAGGGTTATTTCACAGAAACAGGTCTGACACTCTTTCACTTCTTCTCCTGAAGTCCACTGTCATCTCCACAGTCTTGAGCGGGTTCAGTTCCAGATGTTTCTGACTGCACCAGAGATCCAGCTGTTCCACCTCCCGTCTGAAGGCAGACTCGTCCCCATCCCTGATGAGACCGATGACGGTGGTGTCGTCTGCAAACTTCAGGAGTTTCACAGAGGGGTTCCCTGAGGTGCAGTCATTGGTGTAGAGGGAGAATAGCAGTGGTGAGTGTGAGTGACCGGGTGCCAGATGTGATGCTTCCCAGCCTTACTTGCTGCTTCCTGTCAGTCAGGAAGTTGGTGATCCACTGACAGGTGGAGGCCGGCACTGTGAGCTGGGTGAGTTTCTGGTGAAGGATGTCCAGGATGATGGTGTTGAACGCAGAGCTGAAATCCACAAACAGGATCCTAGCGTAGGTCCCTGGGGAGTGGAGGTGATGCAGGATGTGGTTCAATCCCATGTTGACTACATCCTCTACTGACCTGTTTGCCCGATAGGCAAACTGCAGGGGGTCCAGCAGGGGTCCTGTGATGTCCTTCAGGTGACTCAGTACCAGCCTCTCAAAGGACTTCATGACTACAGACGTCAGAGCAATGGGTCAATAGTCATTGATCCTGTGATGGCAGGTTTCTTTGGGACTGAGATGATGCTGGAGCTTTTGAAGCAGGAGGTACTTCACACAGCTCCAGTGATGTGTTGAAGATCTGTGTAAAGATGTGGACCAGCTGCTCAGCACAGGCTTTCAGACAGGAAGGAGACACTCTGTCTGGTCCATAGACTGTAATAAAAAGATGGACAGGACGTCCTCCTGAGAAAGTGAAGCTTTTATTGTTAGAGCTCCCCCTGCTGACTGGCTGCAGTATAGGTCATAAGCCCCGCCTCCTCAATGATGGACGTTGGTCAAACTGTAAAGTTAATATACTGGTCACATATTGATTTTCCAAAGCTAAACTCTGCTGTGATCATTAATTATTATCACCATACATTGGGTTCTAGTCATCATTTCTCTGTGAACTTTGTTTTTGAGGTTGAAAAACGGGATTTGACGTCATATATGATGATGATTGACAGCCGTGGATCTTGCGTAGCTCTGTGATTATCAGTTAGGTCCTGAAGGAAAGCTGAGACACCATTAAACTAGATATTAGAGTGTAGATAAATGGTGGTTTAGTTCTAACCTCTGTGATCTGAACAAGACGTTGGTAGAATTTCCAGTGGGAAAGATACGTATGTTCTTGATGTAGCTGGGCTGTGTAAGTCATCGGGGTAGTACGGTAAATGGGCGGGGCGTGTTACCAGGGCTCCTCCCACCGGCCCTACTGCACAGACTCTGGCCCCAAATGATGATAAATTTGCAAGAAGGCAGCGCCTCTACGCGCCGTATTTTGGCTTCAAGAACGTTGCGTGGGAACAGCTACAGTACACTCCCACTGGTCTAGACCTGAAGCCTTTCTGATTGTTAGTTTCTTAAATAGCTGGCATACATTCTTTTCACATATCTTCAGGGCCAGTGAGGGGTCAGAGGGGGGCAGGAAGGGCAAATTTTGTTGAACTGTAACATGGGGTTGTAATTTGTGGAGCTAAGATCGTTGATCATTGGGGTTATTTTGATGCCCAGGTAATTGAATCCGGGGCCCTTTGCTAAGGGCTGTCCGTTCCCTGTATGACCGCAGCAGGAGCCTGGTTCACATTGCCGGCAGTAAGTCAGACCTGTTCCCAGTGTATGTTGGTCTCCACCAGGGCTGCCCTTTGTTACCGGTTCTGTTCATTACTTTTATGGACAGAATTTCTAGGTGCAGCCAGGGACCGGAGGGGGTCCAATTTGGGAACCTCAGGATTTCATCTCTGCTATTTGCAAATGATGTTGTTCTGTTGGCTTCATCAAATCAGGACCTTCAACATGCACTGGGGCGGTTTGCAGCTGAGTGTGAAGCGGCCGGGATGAGGATCAGCACCTCCAGATCTGAGGCCACGGTTCTCCACCGGAAAAAGGTGGCTTGCCTCAAGTGGAGGAGTTCAAGTATCTTGGGGTCTTGTTCACGAGTGAGGGTCGGATGGAGCGTGAGATCGTTAGACGAATTGGTGCGGCGTCAGCAGTGATGCGTTCGCTGTATCGAACTGTTGTGGTGAAGAGGGAGCTGAGTCGGGGGGCAAAGCTCTCGATTTACCGATCGATCTACGTTCCTACCCTCACCTATGGTCATGAGATTTGGGTAATGACCGAAAGGACAAGATCTCAGATACAGGTGGCCGAAATGAGTTTCCTTAGCAGGGTGGCTGGGCGCATCCTTCGAGATAGGGTGAGAAGCTCAGTCACTTGGGAGGAGCTCGGAGTAGAGTCGCTGCTCCTTCACGTTGAAAGGAGCCAGCTGAGTTGGCTCGGGCATCTGTTCAGGATGCCTCCTGGTCGCCTCCCTCAGGAGGTGTTTCAGACATGTCCTACTGGGAAGAGGCCTCGTGGGAGGCCCAGGACACGCTGGAGGGACTATGTCTCTGAGCTGGCCTGTTGTTGCTTCGGAGTCCCCCCAGAACAGCTGGTGGAGGTATACGTGGATCGGGAGGTCTGGGCATCTCTGTTGAGACTGCTGCCTCCGTGACCCGGTACCGGATAAAGCGGAAAAAAATGGATGGATGGATGGATGGATGGATGGATGGATGGACCCTCTCAAGTCTCAAAGCTAGAGCTTTGGCCAAAATATTTGTGTCTGAATTCAAGAGTGATATGGGTCTGTAAGAACCACATTCAGTTGGCAATTTACTTGTCTTCAAGAATAGAGTAATAAGGGCACTTTGTAAAGAAGGGGGGAGAGAACCTGTTTTAAATGACTCTATATATACAGCTAACAATGGGCTTTTTAATTTGTCTTGAACTA
>NC_041064.1:357500-395000 GCF_900634775.1 Gouania willdenowi
CCAGGTCTGAGGAAACAGGAGTAGTTGGAGCGAAGAACACACATCAACACGCCGAGGCTGCCTTCTGCAGCGCCACCATGTTTAGGAAGGGAGGGGAGAGGGGGATAAAAGGGCATGATCTAAACTGAGTTCCCATGGAGGGGGGTTTCGGGTGGAGAAAAGGAAAGGATTGTCAGCCGCTGGGGAAGGGGCACGAGCGTGCAGCCTCTTGTAGGCACTCCTCCCTCCTCTCCTGTAGCTTACGGGGAGGGAGGGTGGACGGAGGGCCAACGAAGGCGTTGAAATATAATCCCTTCGCTTCATTTCTGATACAGTGAGATGACGTGTGACGACACTGAGTAGATCTGGTTCAGAAACAATGTTCTCAGTGGGGGAGTGGGGGGGGGGCACTAACATCCTGGTGATAGATGAGACAGCATTGACGGCTTTGGGAGCCAATGATGATAAGACATTTGCATTCAATTCAGGCTAGCTCATTTTTAATAGCCTTTAGCAAGGGCGGTCTGGCGTACGGGGTCACCGGGGATTTCACCGGTGGGACGCTGAACGCTGGGCCGTTGGGTCGGGCCATGAGAAAGAGAGAAAAAAAGGGGAATAGACAATAAACATACCTGTCAAATATCCCATTTTGGCCGGGAAACGCCTGTATTTTACCTCTTTCCCGCCATCGTCCCGTATTAGTATTTTCCCGTAATTATCCCATATTTTAATATAATAATAATTAAAAGATAAGTAAATAAAAACATTCCTCTGAATTACTAAACTGAACGCCGTCACTAGCCTTTTAGTGTCGACAGCGGCAACAAACCCAGAACCAACAGAACAGAGATGATAATGAAAACGTTCTGGTGATAAAAACTAAGAACAGGTGTAAATATGTTGTAAAATATAACATATAGTTTATCTTCATAAAGACCATCAGGATGTGACACAGTTACACGTTCTGTTAGATTAATAACTGATATTTTAACGTCTACCACAGCAGAAGGAACCACGTAAGTCACCATGAAAAATCATCCAATCACAAGCTCCACAAATATACACTGTTTATAAAGTGTTAAATAATGTAAAGTCTGTAATAAATGTGTCTAATAAGTCATTAGTGAATACCAGAGAACCATATGAGATTATAATAAAATATATAATAAAATAAAATGTTAATGTCTAACTTAGACAAGCAATGTGAAATTAACAGTAAATATGTGTTGACTTGTATATAAACTCTAAGTATATTAAATAAACATATGTGCAGACCTTCCCTATAACAAGCCACACTACAGAACTCACTCACACGTGCTGTCTCTTACAGGAGAAAAATCACACACATTTTATTGTAACAATGACATGTTTGCGTTAAAATCACTACATGTGGAGACTTCCGGCGGCGCCATGTTCATGTAGGTCGCAAAGTTTGATCTCTGTTGACTAAACAATCAACCAAACAACATTTAAACATAAACATGCCTCCGACAGGCTGAAACAACTGATGCTAGCAAGCATGCTAGGCTGGAAGTAGCTAGCACTAGCAAAGGTGCTGATGCTACAGAGAAAAACATGACTGAAATGCTACAAGCTATCGTCAAACCAAAACATACGGGATGACATTCTACAGATGATGATGATGGATGTCAAAGAATTTAAATGCCAAACCAAAGAATCATTCACAAGACTTGAAACGTCAGTCTCTGGTTTAAGCGCACAAATGACGACACTGGAAAAGAGGGTTGTTGTCGCGGAGCAGCGTATAATGACGGAGGAGACCACCGCAGCCCTCGGGAAAGCCATCGGCTTCTTACTACAGCGTGAGGCAGAACTTATGGAACGTTGTGAGGACCTTCAGAAGGAAGAATTAAAGGCTGTACCAGGTCCCCGAAGGAACTGCGGTCAAACCAGCCGTGGTTCGTGTTTGCCTGGTCAAATCAGCCGCACGTTGTTTTCTTGTGCGCGTTTATACTGACACTTACGGTAATCACAATGAGACCACCCTGAAGAGCTGCCGGTAGAGAGAAAAAAAATATTTAAGAATATTTCACCCAACTTTGACGTAAAATAAAAAACTTTTTTTTCCATAAGTAGTCCATGATTCATATTTAATGAACTTAGTACTTCATAGACCTAAATAACACTGCTCTCCCTTTTTATATCCTTCCTATAATAAAGTGTTTCTTACCCTTCCTTATGGAGGGCTGGTGATGGTCACAATTATGCAATAAAATACATTCATTTATTTAATGACAATAACAAAACATCCATTGCTGTTAAAATGATTACACTTCTTGTAGTGTTGACCTTTGACATCATGTGCAGACAAAGATTAAAAAATAAAACTTAAAAAAAAGTTATTTGTCCAGAGGTTTATTCCATAAAGTAGGTTATGTTCAAACTCTGAGTATGTTCAGGCTCAAATGATGAAACTCTGAGTATCTCATTCATAAACATGAGGTATGTTTATCTCTGAGTATGTTACCATGGTAACATTGTCCATGAACTAAACCTGGTCACTGACAGGTTTTATCAAAGAAACCCTGGGTTTCTACCTGGCTCCGCCCACCTGAACACTTTAATAAACCTTAACACTTTTCTCTGAAACACATTAGTAACATCACACACCACAGACGTGTTCACATCATTACTAATGTTGTGTTGATTTATGTTTATTTATTTTTTTATCAAACTGTAGTTTTCTTTCTAACATTGTAGATGTAGATCATTAAGTGAAACACACTGAGAGGTTGATCTACATTAAAACATCTACTGACGTCTGTAGTAAAGTTCACTGAATATAAACCTGTAGATAATATAAAGGAGGAGATGATCATTTAAATTAATACACTTTTAAGGCTGGATTATTGTTTTATATTATTATACAGTTAAATCTGTAGATCACGTCTATGAAGTTATGTCACAGTGAATTGTGATGCTGCTCTTGAAAACGATGGGTCGTGGGTTCACGTCCTGCTTCAGTGTTTTTTTATGACATTTTTTATGACGTAGAGATGAATCTGGTGATAATATTACATTAAAATCAATATAAATGATTAGATATGAAGCATCAGTCACTGTGTTTATATCCAGTGTAACAGGAGGACTCTCTATGCAGACATCCTATGATGCTGACACGTCTCCTCAGACACATTTTATTATTATTATTCACCACTTGTCACGTCACTGAAGAGATAAAGTGATGAAGTGATCATAAAGTGTTATTAATTACAGGTGATTTAATCACTATAATCACTGAAGACTGAACACACCTTTAGAACAGGATCATATTCATCAAACACTGACTTATTTCACCATCAGGGTGAATAAATCACTCTATTCCAGGTGGTTACCATGGTAGTTTGAGTATTCTTTGATCCATTGATGATGGCTTTTTATCACACGTGCACATCAGTAACCCAAGGTTTACATACTCAGGGTTTATTAACACACTTCATACCAGCTGTAATGAATCAGATACACAGAGTTTACCATGGAGGGTATGTTGACCTAGAGTTTATGGATAGACTCAGAGTTTGTTAAACCTCCTTTATGGAACACACCTCTGATCACTAATATTCACATCAGAAACATCATTTAAGAAATCCATTACAACCAAACTACTATTACCATGACAATTCCTCCATAATCATGGTCAGCATCATTTTTAATAAAAACTACACCTGGACACTCATCTATAGCAATAAAATACATTTTACACTTACCTCATACCGTTATCCAAAAATAAAAGCAATAACAAAACAACAGCAGCAATAAAAACAACAATAATAAAAATTAAAATACCCTTTACTTAATTTTATTCATTTAATAATTATTTAATTACTAATTAATCATAGACCTGCATTCAAGCTAATGTGACTTAGAGATTGTAACTCATGCACAAGTTAAAAAACAAACAAACATCCATGTCACCCAGGGCACCGCCCCTTACCCTATCTTAGATGTGCCACATGGGTTTTCCTGCATTTTGTCATTTCCATGAATCCTCTTCACCATTACTTTCGTTTGGTTGTTGTTTTTCTTTCAATGTCTATGAAGTACTAATTTCAGAAAAATATGAATAATAGACTACTTATGGAAAGTTATCTTTTTATTTTTCATTTGGGTGAAATATCCTTAAATTTGATCTGGACAGGATTTTGACAGAGGATTACTCAGAAAGTACACAGTAAAAGTAGTCAATATTATTCATGCAAGTAGTCTATGAAGAACTATGTTCATCAAAATATGAATCATAGACTATTTATGGAAAAAATGTTTTTTATTATTTTACATCAAAGTTGGGTGAAATATTCTCAATTTTCTCTCTCACATCATCCTTTACTTTGAAATCCGGACGCATACCTTCGTGATATCTTCAGTTTATTACTGAAGATAATAATTATTGTTGTATGGTAATGTTCATGGGTGTGATAGTGAGATTGCTGTCTGACCCACTGTCTACCGGCAGCTCTTCAGGGTGGTCTCATTGTGATTACCGTAAGTGTCAGTATAATTGCGCACAAGAAAACAACGTGCGGCTGATTTGATCAGGCAAACACGAACCACGGCTGGTTTGACCGCAGTCCGAAGGAAGCGAGAGGAAAGACATGGTGGCGTTTATTAAACAGGTGCTGGAGGAGTTTCCGCTAACTGAAGCCGACATCAGGATTGACCGGGCGCACAGAACGCTGATGCCCAAACCCAAAGAAAATGACCCTCGGCGATCCATTGTGGTTCTGACTAGACTACACGGTGAAGGAACAGATCCTCCAACAAACGTGGAAACAGTGAAGATTGGTGGGAGGCTGATCTACTTTGATAATGATTAAATGCATGTATCAGCTCAGCTGAGGATGACCCTGGGCTCAGAGGAAAGAACTTTCCAGAAGGTGATGGACGCGGTGCCGGTACTCCGGGAACTGAAGATCCAGGTCTGTGTTAAATAAATCAGCAAAATATTTTATTTTCATTATTATAATTTAAACTTTGTATTTTATTAATTTTGTAAATTTATTTATTATATTTTATTTTCTGTATTTTATTCTTTGCTAAATATTGTGCTGAGTTTAAAATGTAACTAAAGCATTATTAAGTGGTTGGAGCTGTAATGGATAATAAATGGTCTGCTACACATTATCCTGGAGGGATTCCACCATCATGGTCTCTACTGGAGATAGACCAGCTTTTTGTAAATTGTTCATTGTTTCTGTTTTGTTACACGTGACCTCCTTGACAGCGGATTGATGGTGTTTATGACACTTATAATCTGAGTATTATGACAATAAGGATTAAAAGCAGTACATGGATAGTTTAACTATGATTAGTTACAATATAAAGGGTCTGGGAAGTCCAATTAAAAGGAAGAAAATACTCAACCAACTTAAAGCTTTGCACTGTTCAATTGCGATGTTGCAAGAGACACATTTGTCTGAGCAAATATACAAATATACATCTCGTGAAAAATGGAGAAAAAGAAGGGTTGCGATCTTGATCGGTCAAGATTTTTCTTTAACTGCGAAAGGGTTCTGAAAGACAAACTCACTCCCCATGTACCTCAACTATACAAGGCTAGTTATGTAACAAATATTTGAAACATTTAGAAAAGAACTGGTAAGATGGGACGTGCTCTCGTTATCTCTTCTGGGTAAAGTGGAAGCTGTTAAAATGAACCTACTTCCCAGACTTTTGTTCCTGTTCCAGTCTCTCCCAGTCTGGGTCCCAACATCAGCTTTTACAATGACAGACTTATATCTAGGTTCATATGTCAAAATAAGAGACCAAGAGTGAGACTTAAAATCTTACTCTTGAAAAGAGGAGGGGTGGCCTTGGCCTTCCTAGTATGAAATACCACAACTAACAGTGGTGGTAGTCTGGGTTAACAATGACGTGGAGTCAGGATGGGTCAACATTGAGCAAAACTCACTGCCAGCTACACCACTGTCCACCCTAGTGTTTTTAAGTAAATAGTCCCACAAGAAACTGGAAATCAAAAATATTTGAATAAAAGACACTTTCAAAGTGTGGTCTAACCCTAACCCATTCCCATTGATACTCCTCAAACGTTTGCCTGATGGCAGCAGTTCAAAGAGTTTATGAAGGAGGAGGAGTCTAGACTATCCTCTGCAGGGCTTTTCTGTCTGACACACTGCAGCTGGAGTACCATGTAGAGATGGTCTTAACCACACCTCTGTAGAAGGTCCTGAGGATGCTGGTGGGGAGAGAGGCTCGTTTCAGTTTCCTCAGGAAGTACAGTCTCTGCTGGGAATGTTTGACGATCACTGAGGCGTTCTTCTTCCAGCTCAGGTCCTGTGAGATCTGCAATCCGAGGAACTTGATGTTCTCCACTCTCTTCACTGAGGGGGGCGTGCACAGGGTGTGACCTCCAGAAGTCGATGATCATCTCCTTTTTTTTGTCCACGTTGAGCAGCAGGTTGTTCTCTACACCAGCCCTCTAGATGTTTCACTTCCTCCCTGTACATTGATTCATCATTTCGACAGATGAGTCCCACCACTGTGGTCATCAGCCAACTTGAAGCTCTGGATCCCATCATGTGGCTGTGCAGTCGTGTGTCAGCAGGGTAAACCACAGTGAACGGAACACACAGCCATCAGTGCTCAGCGTGAGGGATTTGGAAGTCTCCTTTCTGACCCGGACAGACTGGGGTCTCTCGGTCAGGAAGTCCAGAACTCAGAGACGTGGCGGTGTTCAGGCCGAGCAGGAGGAGTTCCTCCATTAGTCTCTGAACAATGATGGTGTTAAAGGCAGAGTCAATGTACAGGATTCTGGTGTAGGTGTATTTACTGTCCAGGTGGGTGATGACTGAGTGCAGGGTGGTGGATTAGTTGGGACGGTAGGCAAATTGAAGGGGGTCCAGTGATGCAGGGATGCTGTCTGTGATGTGACGTTTAACGAGCCATTCAAAACACTTCATCACAATAGGTGTCAGTGAGACGGTCATCATTCAGACAGGTTATGACTTGTTTCTTTACCACTGGAACAATGGGGGATGTTTTGAAGAATTTGGGGATAATGGCCTGACTGAGGGAGTTGGTAAAAATGTCAGTCAGTACATTTGCCAGCTTACCAGCGCAGTCCCTGAGCACACGTCCCAGGATGTTGTCTAGACCTGCAGCTTTCCGTGGGTTGACCCTGGTTAGGGTCCGTCTTGTGTCTGCTACACTGATGGTGAGAGCTCGCCCAACAGATGAAGGAAAAGGGCCGGCCCTCTCTCTGATAGTTGGGTTTGCTGCTTCAAACCATGTAAAGAAGTTGTTAAGCCTGTCTGGAAGAGAAGCATCGTTGACCACCTGCCTGGTCTTGTAGTCCATCAGCATCTGATGTTTCCTGTGTCACAGAGCTGTTCTTGGATTTTCTCTGCGTAGGTTTAATAAACAGTGTGTTTCGCTGCCTTGATCCCTTTTGAGAGCACAGATCTGGCTGAGCGGAGAGCAGTCCTGTTTCCCGCCCTGAAGGCTGCATCTCAAGCCTTCAGCAGTGAACGCACAGCAGTGGTCATCCAGGGTTTTTGGTTGCCACATGCAGTGAAGGTCTTCATTGTGCACTTTCCGATACAGCCAGTTACTGCCTCAGAGTACTCTTCATTATCTATCTGATCAGCCTGGGAGGCTGCTGTCTTGAAAAGCACCCAGTGTAGATAAAACAGTCTTGTGGAGCTGAGGATGAACCCTCCGGCCAGATTCTGACTTGTTTTTTTACTAGGCCTGCTGTGCTTAATCCTTTATCTGCCCTTGTGAATCTAATAAGAGCCTCTCTCTACATCTCTATCCAAAAACCGAAATTATGGAATTGATCAGTTGGTCTCTCAATGCCATCAACCACATTTTTTCGACAAAAAGAACGGGCAGAGGTGAGCCCGCTGGTCCGGGCAGAATGTTTGCTGCTGGATATGCGCTTGACTCCTGGCGGAGGGTCGTGTGTCTTTCCATTCTTTCCATTGAGGACGTGGAAGACGTCTCCATGATTAGAATTATGGTAGCAGGCATGCTGCTGATAGGAGCTGGCAGCTTTCTGACCTATCGCAAAGTCCATACTATGTCAAACAGCTGCTAGTCATTTCTGAAGGATGGGGCAGGGCTCTCAACACTCAGACTCATGTGATGAACGAACTCAAAAGAACGTTTACATGGAATAGGAAGCAACTTGGAGAAATGAAATGCTCGGCTGCAAGGCCACCTTAATTAATTTACTGTTGGAGACCTGGACTAATGCTACTGAAATTGTGCTAGCCTGAAATAAAAAACAAATCGCTTATCATTATTGGCTTCCCAAGCCAGCAGTTCAAGACTGTCTCATCTATACAATAAGGATGCTTGTGTAGATATGACGCTCCGCCCCCTACTCCTCCTCCTCATTGCCACCTGGAATTTTGTTTCTGAACTGATTTACTCAAGGTCGTCACACGTCACGCTGGCAATCCTTTCCTTTCTCCACCCTGATCCCCAAACCCCCACCTTCCCCAAACCCCTGAGTCATCTCCACAATAAACCTCCTCCTGTTTTATCAGTTCATTTAAACTGTTTGACACATGCTAACAAACCATTAACAGATCAACATGGAGGAAATAAAACTCATTCATTACTTTATAAAGACTATCACGTTATCCAGACCCTACTTATCTCAGCACTGCTCACATACACACCATCTACTGATGTCCACCCCATCCTCATCTTCATTCCACTCACACATGGTCCAGCACCAGGTGTTTCCATCACGTCTTCTGTTTCAGGTTCTTGATGCTGGAGCTAACAATGCTTACAGTTCCTGATCTGTGGTTCTGTGATGTTCTCTCTATCCTGTTCTGTTACTATCCCAACCAGTGGAGCAGATGTTCTCAACCTCTGGTTCTGCTGGAGATTTATTCCCACTGTACCTGATGCTGTTCATGTGGATGTGTTGGGTTTTTGTTTTCTTTCTTACAAATTTCATAATTTGATAACGCTTTGAGATGACTTTTGTTGTAATTTGCACTATATGAATAGAGCTCTATTTAATTGTCATAATTTCAGTAAAATTTAAGGATTTTGTGAGTTTTTTTTCCCAACAGTCTAAGGTTAAAAATAAGTGCAGTCATGTTTTCTCTGTCATTTATATTTCCTCCTGAGGACCGAACTGGATGCTCCAAAGGGCCGGATTTGGCCCCCAGGCCTTGAGTTTGACACCAGATCTAACTCTTTGGTCTCTATTTGTGGCTCCTCCTACCTGTACATGGTCTCTATCTGTGGCTCCTCCTACCTGTACATGGTCTCTATCTGCGGCTCCTCCTACCTGTACATGGTATCCATCTGTGGCTCCTCCTACCTGTACATGGTCTCTATCTGTGGCTCCTCCTACCTGTACATGGTCTCTATCTGTGGCTCCTCCTACCTGTACATGGTCTCTATCTGTGGCTCCTCCTACCTGTACATGGTATCCATCTGCGGCTCCTCCTACCTGTACATGGTCTCTATCTGTGGCTCCTCCTACCTGTACATGGTCTCTATCTGTGGCTCCTCCTACCTGTACATGGTCTCTATCTGTGGCTCCTCCTACCTGTACATGGTCTCTATCTGTGGCTCCTCCTAACTGTACATGGTCTCTATCTGTGGCTCCTCCTACCTGTACATGGTCTCTATCTGTGGCTCCTCCTACCTGTACATGGTCTCTATCTGTGGCTCCTCCTACCTGTACATGGTATCCAGCTGTGGCTCCTCCTACCTGTACATGGTATCCAGCTGTGGCTCCACACCTGGTTCATCATCCAGACCAGCAGCACAGAGCACAACACCAACATTGTTCTCCTGACGGATCAGAACATCAGAACCAGCAGCAGGTGAAGGTTCTCTGGTTGTTCCTGGTCATTGTTGTCCTGGTTCTGCTGAAGGTTCTAAATCAGAGGAACCAGACCCTGCTACTTCCTCAGTCTGAGGCCAAACATCAGTCTACTCTCCAGTTGAGTGACTCACCCTCGCTCGCCCACATTTACATAGTAAAGCATGGGAGGGACTGCAGAGAGAAAGAGGGCTGCAGCCACGCCCATCATCACCTGCAGCAGCCTGACCCTTCAAAATAAAGGCCTCTCACTGTATCTGATGATGATAGAAGTCATGTTCTCCTCCTGAGGGGGCGGGGCTACAAGCTGAGATCAAAGGAACGTGTGATTAAAGTGTTCAAACATCTCCAAACCTTTGATGTTTCACACTCACACTCTGAAAGGGAAAGGTGTCAGGTTACAGTCACAGGAAGAAACATCAGAGAACCTAAACACACACACACTCTACGTTCATAGATAAAACACTCAGCTGTTCTGTGTGATAATGATCTATGATCAGCATCTATTGTATTATATTACATCATCTACCAGCAGTAATCTGATACACCTGGAATTATGATCCTGTGTTAGGGTATCTGGTACCGTCCTACAGGTAATGGATTACAATTCCTCACATTACCAAAATGTAGTTGTTTTTATGGGTACTTGTATATTTCTAAATCAGTAATTTTACTTGTACTTAAGTTAAGTAATTAATTACATTCCTACCCACAACCTTTACTGAGTAAATTATGATTATTAGTTTTAAAATGATCAACAGATGTTGTGAAACTAGAAAAAATAAAAAGACAAACCTGCTCCTCAACACACTGCGTACAAAGTTTAATCAAAGAAGTGAAACGTTCCAACCCAAACACAGGCTGACCAGAGTTAGTGTGGATCTGATGATGACTCAGCAGTATTCTCCCTGCTCTGATGATGAGCTACAGGTCCTGGTGCTGCCTTCAATGACGGTCTGTAAATCACAGTGACAGCAGCTAAAGTGCACGTAGGTCAGTGATAGTCCATCTGTGGGTGATGACATCATCACTGCAGGCCCAGAGACTTGCGTACAATCTTCTGGGCCAGTCTGCAGAACTGCTGACGGTCCTCTCTCCACATCTTAGAGGCATCAACGTTAGCGCCGCTCTCATCGTTGGGCTCTAAGGAGTCACATGACACACATTAGTAGCTCAGCAACACGCTAGGAACACGCCATCTACATGTCCTCAGCACATCCACTGTGTCATCATCTGATTGAGTTCCTAATGTTTCATGTTACCATGTTCTTAGCATGTCTCTAACGTGTTTCTAATGTGTCATGTTAGCATGTTTTTAGTGTGTCACTAACATGCTCCTAATGTTTCATGTTACCATGTTCTTAGCATGTCTCTAACGTGTTTCTAATGTGTCATGTTAGCATGTTTTTAGTGTGTCGCTAACGTGTTCCTAATGTTTCATGTTAGCATGTTTTTAGTGTGTTGCTAAAATGCTCCTAATGTTTCATGTTAGCATGTTTTTAGTGTGTCGCTAACATGTTCCTAATGTTTCATGTTCTTAGCATGTCACGAAGATGCTCCTAATGTTTCATGTTAGCATGTTTTTAGTGTGTCGCTAACATGTTCCTAATGTTTCATGTTCTTAGCATGTCACGAAGATGTTCCTAATGTTTCATGTTAGCATGTTTTTAGTGTGTCGCTAACGTGTTCCTTATGTTTCATGTTAGCATGTTCTTAGCATGTCGCTAACATGCTCCTAATGTTTCATGTTAGCATGTTCTTAGCGTGTCGCTAACGTGTTTCTAATGTGTCATGTTTGCATGTTCTTAGCGTATCGCTAAGATGCTCCTAATGTTTCATGTTAGCATGTTTTTAGTGTGTCGCTAACGTGTTCCTAATGTTTCATGTTAGCATGTTCTTAGCATGTCAATAACATGCTCCTAATGTTTCATGTTAGCATGTTTTTAGTGTCGCTAACGTGTTCCTAATGTTTCATGTGAGCATGTTTTTAGTGTGTCACTAACATGCTCCTAATGTTTCATGTTAGCATGTTTTTAGTGTGTCGCTAAC
Organism: Gouania willdenowi; assembly: GCF_900634775.1. Classification (NCBI taxonomy): domain Eukaryota; kingdom Metazoa; phylum Chordata; class Actinopteri; order Blenniiformes; family Gobiesocidae; genus Gouania; species Gouania willdenowi. The sequence continues at coordinate 369,364 of NC_041064.1, forward strand.
GTGTTCCTAATGTTTCATGTTAGCATGTTCTTAGCATGTCACTAACATGCTCCTAATGTTTCATGTTAGCATGTTTTTAGTGTCGCTAACGTGTTCCTAATGTTTCATGTTAGCATGTTTTAGTGTGTCGCTAAAGTGTTCCTAATGTTTCATGTTAGCATGTTTTTAGTGTGTTGCTAAAATGCTCCTAATGTTTCATGTTAGCATGTTTTTAGTGTGTCGCTAACATGTTCCTAATGTTTCATGTTCTTAGCGTGTCACTAAGATGCTCCTAATGTTTCATGTTAGCATGTTTTCAGTGTGTCGCTAACGTGTTCCTTATGTTTCATGTTAGCATGTTCTTAGCATGTCGCTAACATGCTCCTAATGTTTCATGTTAGCATGTTCTTAGCGTGTCGCTAACGTGTTTCTAATGTGTCGTGTTTGCATGTTCTTAGCGTATCGCTAAGATGCTCCTAATGTTTCATGTTAGCATGTTTTTAGTGTGTCGCTAACGTGTTCCTAATGTTTCATGTTAGCATGTTCTTAGCGTGTCACTAAGATGTTCCTAATGTTTCATGTAAGCATGTTTTTAGCGTGTCGCTAAGATGCTCCTAATGTTTCACCTTATCATATTTTAGTGTGTCGCTAACGTGTTTCTAATGTGTCATGTTAGCATGTTCTAAGCATGATTCTAACATGTACCCAATGTTAGCATGTTTTTAGCTTGTCGCTAACTTGTTTTAATGTTTCATGTTAGCATGTTCTTAGCGTGTCACTAATGTGTTCCTAATGTGAGCATGCTCTTAGGTGTTAGCGTACTGTAGACATGTTGATGTGTTGTTAGGTGGTACCTGCTAGCATGCTAACTACAGACAGGAGGATCTTCTCTACACTCTGCACAGGGCTCCATCGCTCAGCGCTGCTCTCGTAGCCCATGGGGTCGTCTCCTGGGGCGTGAAGGATGGAGATACACACCCTACCATCAGGGTAGACTGGGGGAGAGGAGTCAGTTAGTGATGATGTCATCAACGTGTGTCAGCGTCTGTCCTTCTTTTGGTTCTAACACCAGGCTCTCTCTAAGGGTGTATTTATACTGCCAGCTCAGGCCATTCCAAGCTCATAGCAGGATGACTTAAATGACTGTAACTCTGCTCATATTTGTTCTATTGGAGAAATTCCACCAGTTTATGAAAGATAAGAAGTTGCTCTTTATGGCCAGTGTCAGTGAATTGCAGTCATTTTACTCACACGTGACAGAAATATTAAAGATGCTGTTTTGTTTTGACAAAACCGACACGAGGAACATAGAGATTAAAAAAGACCAAACAGCAGTGGATTTAATTCAAAATGACTCATGGATGGAGAAAACTGAGCCTATAAAGGTAAGATCAATTTAATTTATGGATCAATAAATATTATTCTGCTTTTTGTGGAGCTAGTCTGTACATTATTGTAAGTGTAAATAAATGCTTTTAATGTGTGAGATGTTTTAGAACAGTATAGTGTTAATTTAAACTGTGTGTGTGTGTGTGTGTGTGTGTGTGTGTGTGTGTGCTGACTCATCACCTCCACAGAGAGAATATAGATGGGATGCACATATTTATTTATTAAATGATTATTACATGTTCTGTAAGTCTTGAGTTTTTTCTCCATAGTTTTATTTTCTAGATGTTTTTCATTGTTTCAGTTATTATATGATATGTTTTAACCACTTATAGTTATAATACATAATAAAGACGAGAGTCAGCACTAAGTTCAGATTGTTTTTAAGTCTTTGTATAAAATACTTTAACAGGACAACAGTGATGTGCAGTAATGTTGTCCCTATACAATAATAACAATAATAATAACTTCTGCACACGCCACCAGAGAAGCTTCCAGTGAATTTTATATAAATCTGTGATGTGACAAAAAAAGTTCACTGAAGTTAGTTATTTTGGGAAAAGTCATATTTATAATTAAAAGTCATATTTGATAGAAATCCACAACTAATAGATGTAAACTCAGATTGATAAAGTCATGAGTAAAGGTCATAATTATGAGATAAAGCTTTGAATAACAAGATAAAACTAGAATACTAATATATTTAGTTCATTGTTTCTGTCCACAGTAATAATCTTATATTTAGTTATTTAAAATGTGTTTATGGATCATTTAACTGATTAATCACACACACGCACACACACACACACACACAGGGCTGTGCAGGTATTTGGTGATGAAGGTGATGAAGGTGATGATGATGATGAAGGTGAGCCTCCTGTCCTCTAATCAGTACTGAGCGTGCTCAGACTGAGCCCTGTGATGACATCACAGCTCAGCCACTAATCACAGTTAATGACACAGTGTCAGGGTCACATGACCTGTCTGACCTATGACACAACTCCCTCTAAACTTTACACTAGCACAACACGCTAACACGCTAACACCTACTGCTCAACTACAGGAAGTACCACAGAAGTCCTACAGGAAGTCCTACATGTCTATGTCCATGGACAGCAGAGAGGAGTCGGAGTAGAGCAGAGCCTCCTCATACAGAAAATATCATCTAAAATAACAAATTCATCTAAACATTAGAGATGTTCATCATTAAACTGTCGTGAAATGTATTTTAGTTTCAGGTGATCAATATGTTGTAATATTGGGCCATCCTACATGATCAATCATTAATTGTATACATGGTTCCTTTCATGGCTGAGTTAGCCCTAATCACAGCTGGAATCACCTCCTAATCAAACTAATCATTTTTATTCCACTAGAGGGCGGAGCAATGATCAGCTGATTGATCCTCACCTTATCTTCATCCATTGTCTACAGATCAATAACTATCTGAATAGATCTACCTTCTTATCTGCATCGTATTGAAGGTAAACAGGAACCTAAGAATAAAATTAAATCTAGTTTAGAACGTCTACGTTGAGTGGATCTGTTTGTTTTCATCTATTTTATTATTTTATTCATGAGGATTATTATTATTATTATTAATATTATACTGTTTTTGTTCATAACGCCCAGCCCTAGTGTGTGTGTGTGTGTGTGTGTGTGTGTGTGTGTGTACTCACTGTTGGGGTGAAACATGTCACAGGTGAACCTCATCTTAGGGGGGCTCAGAGGGTAGTCAGAGGGGAAGCTGAGGACAGCAGGGAACACCCCCCCCTCAAAACAGGTGTCCTCAGGACCCCTGGACACACACACACACACAGATCAGAGGTTGACCACACCCGTTACCATGGTGACCATGTGTCATACATGATGAGAGCCTCCCACTCAAAGAAGTTCTCCTCATTGGCTGGTCCTGTACGCTCACAAACACACACACACACACACAGACAAAGCTGCTTTTAACGGAAGTCAGTGAATGCACCACTCTGTGAGCTGTGGAGGTTACAGGTGCTCTTACCTGCTACGATGCCTTCAGGTGGATTCAGTGTTAGCTCTGAAACACATTTAGGTCTGTGTGTCACTTTAAATCACGCTAACAGCAGATATATATAGTTATAAAACTGATCCATTAACCGTGACTTATCGATCAGTGAGTCTGTATTGATTAGTCTGTGGTGTGTTAAGGAGTGTGTAAAGAGGACTTTAGTTTATGCTAGTAGCCGTTAGCCTAGCCTCCATGCTAACACTACAGCTGTGTGACGTCACGGTGGCTCTTACGTTTATATTCAGCCATCAGCCTCTTCAGCGCTGTTCCCGCCATCAGAACGTCTCACACAAACAACAACAAACTAACAAACTAACCGCGGCTCCGCGGAAGGCTCCGAGCGGTCTGCTGCGCATGCGTACACAGCGCTAACAGCTTCGTCCTCTGGTGGTCAAACCATAGACATTATTACACGTAGACGCCGCATCGACTGCTGCCGCCCACGAGAGCTGTGCGTCTACAGGGCGGCCATCTTGGAAAGGTGCTACTGGCTCTACCGTGCTTTACATCTATAGAGGAATAATGTGCTACACTATTAAAGTTGTCATAAATCACTCAATTCTCAGGCAATTTTCACGGGATTTGTTTGTAACAAACGTCAGACATGATAGATAGATAGATAGATAGATAGATAGATAGATAGATAGAGAACAAAAGGAACCTAGAAAACATTCAGATGTGCTAAGGTTTTTTTTTTGACATTATTTAAGGCTATACATTGCATTTAACAATTATTATTCATGTATAATTGTACTACTACTGTATTATTGTTATTGCTATTCATATTCATATTATATTCTTATATTATTATATAATTATAATTGTTTATATTTGACATTATAGTTACTGGTATTCTCATTGTATTATTATTATTATTATTATTATTATTATTATTATTATTATTGTAGCCTAAGAACTGAAAATATATCCAAACACCTTGTGTCATAGCTACATGTGTGACGTTTTTAAAAAAAAAAAAAAGTTTGGAAATCGGTTCAAAATTCAACGAATAATTCTACTTAGAGATTGAGAAATACTTCTTTCTGTCGTAATGTCTATGCACCGCTGCTGTTGACGTGTCCCTCCACAGTGATGCGGTGTCTATGTAATAATGTCTATGGGTCAAACAGTAATATTAGTATGGTGCAGTAATAGTAGTGACCTGTAGGGGTCACAGTTTCACCTCCTCAATATTTATTCATTTATTACTAAACGAGACGCAGACATATAATAATAATAATAATAATAATAATAATAATAATAATAATAATAATAATAATTTGTTTTTTGTGTCTCTGTAAGTTGACATTAAATATAAATGAGTATAAAAACACAAACTAAGTCAATAATCTGTGATCATCACTAGCTAACTAGAGCAGAAGAACTGAGTCTCAAACATGTTACATTATTATTCCCACTCAGTGAACACGCAGTCATTAGAGCACGTGTTAAACTCAAGGCCTGGGGGCCAAATTTGGCCCTTTGGAGCATCTATTTTGGCCTGAAGGAGAAAAAACAGAAAAAAATGAATCATTGTGTAAATGATTGTATAAAGTTATATCACATGATTGCAGTCATTTTTAATGTTCAAAAAACAACACAAAATTCTTACAAAATCTTTGAATTTTCTTCAATTTATGACATTTTCCTCAATTAAATAGAAATTGGTCACAAATCAAGAAAATATAAAGTGTAGATCCTGTTGGACCGATATCTGTCACTTATTGATTGGATATTGTCGGTTTCTTTCATATTTACTATTTTATGTGTACGTAGAAGTATACACTAGTGCAGGGGTCACCAACCTTTTTGAAACCATGAGCTACTTCTTGGGTACTGATTAATGTGAAGGGCTACCAGTTTGATACACACTTAAATAATAATTAGGGAGGGGGGGGGGGGGGTAGTTTGCTTTTTAAAGAGAAAATGAAATAATTCAATTTCACAGTGTTCTTTTATTTGAAAAACACATATAAAGTAAAGAACAAATTCCACAGTACCCGTGCAAATGGTAAATGGTGGTAGTAGTAGAATTAATAAAATAAATGACATAAAATTAAACAAAAAAGGCATACATTGCATAAATTATCCATCAATCTATGCAATGTATGCTTGAAATAAAAATAATCAACAAAAGGAAAATTAAACATAGCCTATACAACAACGGCTATAACCATAACAGAAACACTTCCCTACACATGGTTGGATTTGATTTTCTCCAGATTTCCTCACTGACATTGTCCGGGCGGACCATAATAACGATTACACCTCTTCTTATGTGGTGTAATCGTTATTATTATTACAACAATATTATTATTACAATAATATAATTACACCACATAAGAAGAGGAAGAAGAGTCTTCTTCCTCTTCTTATGCGGTGTAATCGTTATTATTGTCCGGCTGGAAACGACGCTCAGTGAAGGATGGTCCGCCCGGACAATGTCGGGCAGAAATCAGGAGAAAATCGGGAGGGTTGGCAAGTATGTATTAAACACAAAAAACACTTTACATTTTAAGTGTTTATATATATGTATTGTCATTTCTAAGTTACATGTAAGTGTGATTTAAACAAGAATAGCTAAATAAATAAATCTATATATATAAAAGCTCACTGGTAAGTGCTGTTTTTAGAACAGGCCAGCGGGCGACTCATCTGGTCCTTACGGGCGACCTGGGGAAGCTCCACCAATCAGCTTTGATCAATAGTTCATTGATTGTACATGTGTCATATTCCTTTAGAACAGATTCATATTCTCCTATAAACAACAGAGAACTTCTAGCTACATCTGGATGAAATAAATCGTTCTCTTCCGGGTGGTTGCCATGGTAGCTCGTGTTATCTTTGCTCCATTGATGATGACTTTTTATCGTGCATGTGCAAGGTTTCCATACTCAGTGTTGATTGATCCACTTCATACCAGCTGTAATGGAATCAGATACCCAGAGTTTGTTAACTCACAGTTTATGGATAAACTCAGAGTTTGTTGAACCTCCTTTCTGGAATACACCCCGGACCCAATGATAACCTGCGCTAACAATCAGCTGTGGAAGCTACGTTAACGATGAAAGATATGCTAACAATTTATTGTGAAAGCTACGTTAACAATGCAAGCTATGCTAACAATGCAAGCTATGCTAACAATGAAAACTAAGCTAACAATTAGCTATAGAAGTTACGCTAATGATTAGCTGTGGAAGCTACGCTAAAGATTAGCTGTGGAAGCTACGCTAAGGATTAGCTGTGGAAGCTACGCTAACCATTGGCTGTGGAGGAGCAGGAGAATTCAAACAGGCAGGACGGGATGTCTCCAGGAACGTATGTCAGGTGTCATAGGCTCCACCCCCAAACACAAACACCTCTCCACAGCTCACACCAGTCAGCAGTGTATGTGTGTGTGTTAACAATCAGCTGTGGACGCAATGCTAACAACGCAAGCTATGCTAACAATGAGCTGTGGAAGCTGCGCTAACAATGCAAGCTATGCCAACAATCTATTGTGAACACTACGTAAACAATGCTAGCTATGCAAACAATGAGCTGTGAATTTATTGTGAAAGCTATGCTAACAATACAAGCTATGCTAACAATCAACTGTGGAAGCAATGCAAACAATACAAGCTATGCGAACAATCAGCTGTGAAAGCTATGCTAACAATCAGCTGTGAAAGCTATGCTAACAATGCCAGCTATGCTAACAATGAGCAGTGGAAGCTACGCTAACAATGCAAGCTATGCTAAAAATCTATTGTGAAAGCTACGCTAACAATGCAAGCTATGCTAACAATCTATTGTGAAAGCTATGCTAACAATGAGCTGTGGGAGCTATACTAACAATGAAAGCTATGCTAACAATTAGCTGTAGAAGATATGCTAAAAATTCAAGGTACGCTAACAATCACCTGTGGAAGCTATGTTTACAATGCAAGCTATGCTAACAATCAGCTGTGAAAGCTATGCTAACAATGCAAACTATGCTAACAATCAATTATGAAAGCTACGCTAACAATGCAAGCTATGCTAACAATCTATTGTGAAAGCTATGCTAACAATGAGCTGTGGGAGCTACACTAACAATGCAAGAAATGCTAACAATGAGCTGTAGAAGATATGCTAACGATTCAAGCAATGCTGACAATCACCTGTGGAAACTATGTTAACAATGCAAGCTATGCTAACAATCAGCTGTAGAAGCTATGCGAACATTGCAAGCTATGTTAACAATCAGCTGTGAAAACTGTTTACAATGCAAGCTATGCTAACAATCAGCTGTAGAAGCTATGCTAACATTGCAAGCTATGCTAACAATCAGCTGTAGAAGCTATGCTAACAATGCAAGCTATGCCAACAATGAGCTGTGAAAGCTATGCTAACAATGCAAGCTATGCTAACAATCAATTGTGGAAACTATGTTAACAATACAAGCTATGCTAACAATCAATTGTGAAAGCTACTCTAACAATGAAAGCTATGCTAACAATGAACTATGGGAGCTACACTAACAATGCAAGCTATGCTAACAATGAGCTGTAGAAGCTACACTAACAATGCAAGCTATGCTAACAATGAGCTGTAGAAGCTACACTATCAATCAGCTCTGGAAGATATGCTAACAATTCAAGCTATGCTAACAATCACCTGTGGAAGCTATGTTAACAATGCAAGGTATGCTAACAATCAGCTGTAGAAGCTTTGCTAACATTGCAAGCTATGCTAACAATCAGCTGTGGAAGCTATGCTAACAATGCAAGCTATGCCAACAATGAGCTGTGAAAGCTATGCTAACAATGCAAGCTATGCTAACAATCAATTGTGAAAGCTACGCTAACAATGCCAGCTATGCTAACAATCAGCTGTGGAAGCCATGCTAACAATGCAAGCTATGCCAACAATGAGCTGTAAAAGCTATGCTAACAATGCAAGCTATGCTAACAATCAATTGTGAAAGCTACGCTAACAACGCAAGCTATGCTAACAATGAGCTGTGGGAGCAACACTAACAATGAAAGCTATGCTAATAATTAGCTGTAGAAGCTACGCTAAAGAATAGCTGTGGAAGCTACGCTAACCATTAGCTGTGGAGGAGCAGGAGAATTCAAACGGGCAGGACGGGACGTCTCCAGGAACGGATGTCAGGTGTAATAGGCTCCACCCCCAAACACAAACACCTCTCCACAGCTCACACCAGTCAGCAGTGTGTGTGTGCGTGTGCGTGTGCGTGCGCGCGCGCGTGTGTGTGTGTGTGTGTGTGTGTGTGTGTGTTAGGGTCTCCTGCTGGTCCTGGAGCCAGACCAGTTCAGAACCAGTTGAGTTCTCCATGTCCGTACTTTATTAAGGGGTCAGTGAATGCACCACAGACTGTGTGATAAAGAGTTTATTTGGTTTCTGTGAGTAACTACAGACGTAGTGTCTCGTACATGATTTATATATTAACACAACAACACAACAAGATGTGATAAACCACAATGAGTGCTGCAAAGCCTCAGACACACACTGACCTGTGCTTTAAATACAAAACACACACGCTCTCACACACACACACACACACACACACACACACACACTGAGTGCTCAAATGTGTCTCAAAACAATGAATAAACGACGTGACAACAAACTCTTTGTTTTTGTTTCCTCACATGCACGCTCCTCATCACTCACTCACACACACACACACGTTACTCTTCCTCCTCCTCTTCCTCTCCACCCATCACCTCCACCAGCAGCTCAGCCGTGCACGTGGCTTCACCCAAACTGTTCACTGCCTTCACCGTGTACTTAGCATCATCGTCACCTGAAACCTGCACACACACACGCACACACACACACATTAGGTCATATTCCTGTTTTTATTACTATCTTATATTATATTATTATCTGAACGTTGTTGTTATGTTTAGCATCAACAACTAATGACACACACACACACACACACACACACACACACCTCTGAAATGACCAGGCTACAGTGCCCTTCCTCATCATAGTCGATCTGGAAGTGACGGGTCTCTTTGATTGGCTGCTCGTCTTTGTACCAAACCACCTCAGGGTCAGGATAACCTGTAGCACATCATCAGTTACCTTGACAACCATCATCCATAAGATGGGTTAAAGCTGCAGTATGTCAGATTTGTTTGTTTTGTTCTCCTTTGATCTAAACTCCAGTACAAGAACAGGAAGTGAGTCATGATGTAAACAGGAAGTGGGTGTGTCTGAATATATGCATGTGTGTATACTTGTGTGGTGTATACGTGTATACGTGTGTATATGTGTGTATGTGCTTATATGTGTGTGTGTATGTGTGTATATGTGTGTGTATTAGGGATGTAACGATTCACTCAACTCCCAATACGATTCGATTCACGATACTGGGTTCACGATATGATTTTCTCACGATTTATTTTACAAAATGGGACTGTAGACAAATGACTGAAAAATATCCCTTTATTTTTTTGGGGGAAAATACTGTACTATTTTCCTTTTATTTTTCATTGTCAAAAGAATCCCTTGATAAACTATTCAAAATGATGCAATTTAACTAAAAATAAATCTTGAATGAAATAAATAAAGGAATAATACAAACGAAGAAGAAACCTATTAATTTAAATTCTGGTTCTATAGTAAACAATTCAAAACTACATAATAGTTCTTTTTCTTTTTAAAAGTGCAACTGAAAATGTATTTTATGCCTTAACAATTGGACTTAAAAAAAACAAAAAAGTCATTTTACTGTATTTACGTCAGATATTTGTTTAGACCAGCAGAGGGCGCTGGTAACCCAGTGGTCGGTTGGCATGCAGTTATTCCACCAGTGAAGAAGAGAAGCTATGCTAGCAGACAGAGCTAATAGAAAAACGTGACTTTTACAGATATTCACGTAATATTACAGATATTCTTTCGGTGCTAAAGGAGTAAAGAATCATTTATGAACATGTTTAACAGTAAATGGCGGCCAGAAAGAAAATAGTAGCAGATTCAGCCCGTCACGTCCGCTTCTGGAAGGATTAATATATAGCGCCCTCTGCTGTTTAAAAAAAGTACTGCGATTCAATTTTCAGAGCATCGATGTGAACCGTGGTACCTATGAATCGATTTTTAACTACCTTACGATTAATCGTTACATCCCTACTGTGTATGGGTGTATATATGTGTATATGTGTATACGTGTGTGTAAATGTGTGTATATGTGTGTGTAAACATGTGTATGTGCTTATATGTGTGTGTGTGTATGTGTGTACTGTATGTGTGTGTAAATGTGTGTATATGTGTGTGTAAACATGTGTATGTGCTTATATCTGTGTGTATGTGTGTATATATATATATGTAAACGTGTGTGTGTATATATGTGTGTACTGTATGTGTGTAAATGTGTGTATATATGTGTGCATATGTGTGTGTAATTGTGTGTATATGTGTGTGTAAATGTGTGTATGTGTGTGTGTGTATATGTGTGTATTGGTGTTGTAATTGTTGTGTCTATCTGGGTGTGTGTAAACGTGTGTGTTAATTTGTGTATATTGTGTGTGTAATTGTGTGTATATATGTGTGTAAATGTGTGTATATGTGTGTAATTGTGTGTATATATGTGTGTGTAAATGTGTGCATATATGTGTGTGTAATTGTGTGTATATATGTGTGTATATATGTGTGTGTAATTGTGTGTATATATGTGTGTAAATGTGTGTATATATGTGTGTATATATGTGTGTGTAATTGTGTGTGTATATATGTGTGTGTGTAAATGTGTGTATATATGTGTGTATATATGTGTGTGTAAATCATGTGGTATTAATGTGTGTGTACAGTTGTGTAATTATGGTATATTATATGTGTGTGTGTAACTGTGTGTGTAATTGTTTGTAAATGTGGTATATATGTGTGTATATATGTGTGTGTAATTGTGGTGTATATATGGTGTGTATCTAGTGTTTATATGGGTGTGTGTAAATTTGTATACATGTGTGCTGTAATTGTGTGTATATATGTGTGTGTAAATGTGTGTATATATGTGTGTGTGTAAATGTGTGTATATATGTGTGTGTAAATGTGTGTATATGGGTGTGTAAATGTGTGTATTTATGTGTGTATATGTGTGTGTAATTGTGTGTGTATATGTGTGTGTGTATTTATGTGTGTATATGTGTGTGTGTAAATGTGTGTATATATGTGTGTGTAAATGTGTGTATATATGTGTGTGTAAATGTGTGTGTAATTGTGTGTATATATGTGTGTAAATGTGTGTCTCTATGTGTGTCTATGTGTGTCTCTATGTGTGTGTGTGTGTCTCTATGTGTGTGTGTGTGTGTGTGTGTGTGTGTGTGTGTGTAATTGTGTGTATATATGTGTGTGTAAATGTGTGTATATATGTGTGTGTGTAAATGTGTGTATATATGTGTGTGTATTTATGTGTGTATATGTGTGTGTGTATTTATGTGTGTATATATGTGTGTGTAAATGTGTGTATATATGTGTGTGTGTATTTATGTGTGTATATGTGTGTGTGTAAATGTGTGTATATATGTGTGTGTAATAGTGTGTGTATATATGTGTGTGTGTAAATGTGTGTATATATGTGTGTGTGTAATAGTGTGTGTGTATATGTGTGTGTGTAAATGTGTGTATATATGTGTGTGTGTAATAGTGTGTGTATATATGTGTGTGTAATAGTGTGTGTATATATGTGTGTGTGTAAATGTGTGTATATATATGTGTGTGTAATAGTGTGTGTGTATATGTGTGTGTGTAAATGTGTGTATATATGTGTGTGTGTAATAGTGTGTGTATATATGTGTGTGTAATAGTGTGTGTATATATGTGTGTGTGTAAATGTGTGTATATATGTGTGTGTAAATGTGTGTATATATGTGTGTGTGTAAATGTGTGTATATATGTGTGTGTAAATGTGTGTATATATGTGTGTGTGTAAATGTGTGTATATATGTGTGTGTGTAATAGTGTGTGTATATGTGTGTGTGTAAATGTGTGTGTAATTGTGTGTATATATGTGTGTGTAAATGTGTGTATATATGTGTGTGTGTAAATGTGTGTATATATGTGTGTGTATTTATGTGTGTATATGTGTGTGTGTAAATGTGTGTATATATGTGTGTGTAAATGTGTGTATATATGTGTGTGTGTATTTATGTGTGTATATGTGTGTGTGTAAATGTGTGTATATATGTGAGTGTAATAGTGTGTGTATATATGTGTGTGTGTAAATGTGTGTATATATGTGTGTGTGTAATAGTGTGTGTATATATGTGTGTGTAATAGTGTGTGTATATATGTGTGTGTGTAAATGTGTGTATATATGTGTGTGTGTAATAGTGTGTGTATATATGTGTGTGTAATAGTGTGTGTATATATGTGTGTGTGTAAATGTGTGTATATGTGTGTGTGTAATAGTGTGTGTATATATGTGTGTGTGTATTTATGTGTGTATATGTGTGTGTGTAAATGTGTGTATATATGTGTGTGTAATAGTGTGTGTATATATGTGTGTGTGTAAATGTGTGTATATATGTGTGTGTGTAATAGTGTGTGTATATATGTGTGTGTAATAGTGTGTGTATATATGTGTGTGTGTAAATGTGTGTATATATGTGTGTGTGTAATAGTGTGTGTATATATGTGTGTGTAATAGTGTGTGTATATATGTGTGTGTGTAAATGTGTGTATATATGTGTGTGTAAATGTGTGTATATATGTGTGTGTGTAAATGTGTGTATATATGTGTGTGTAAATGTGTGTATATATGTGTGTGTGTAAATGTGTGTATATATGTGTGTGTGTATTTATGTGTGTATATGTGTGTGTGTAAATGTGTGTGTAATTGTGTGTATATATGTGTGTGTAAATGTGTGTATATATGTGTGTGTGTAAATGTGTGTATATATGTGTGTGTATTTATGTGTGTATATGTGTGTGTGTAAATGTGTGTATATATGTGTGTGTAAATGTGTGTATATATGTGTGTGTGTATTTATGTGTGTATATGTGTGTGTGTAAATGTGTGTATATATGTGTGTGTAATAGTGTGTGTATATATGTGTGTGTGTAAATGTGTGTATATATGTGTGTGTGTAATAGTGTGTGTATATATGTGTGTGTAATAGTGTGTGTATATATGTGTGTGTGTAAATGTGTGTATATATGTGTGTGTAATAGTGTGTGTATATATATGTGTGTGTAAATGTGTGTATATATGTGTGTGTGTATTTATGTGTGTATATGTGTGTGTGTAAATGTGTGTATATATGTGTGTGTAATAGTGTGTGTATATATGTGTGTGTGTAAATGTGTGTATATATGTGTGTGTAATAGTGTGTGTATATATATGTGTGTGTAAATGTGTGTATATATGTGTGTGTGTATTTATGTGTGTATATGTGTGTGTGTAAATGTGTGTATATATGTGTGTGTAATAGTGTGTGTATATATGTGTGTGTGTAATAGTGTGTGTATATATATGTGTGTGTAAATGTGTGTATATATGTGTGTGTGTATTTATGTGTGTATATGTGTGTGTGTAAATGTGTGTATATATGTGTGTGTAATAGTGTGTGTATATATGTGTGTGTGTAAATGTGTGTATATATGTGTGTGTGTAATAGTGTGTATATATATGTGTATGTGGTACCTTCTATCTTACAGTCGAAGCGAGCAGCGCTGCCTTCAACGACCTCCACGTCTTTAATGACGGAGCTAAAGGTGGGAGCACACTCTGACCTCTGAGAAAGCTCCAGACACTCCAGGAACTGATTGTCCTCTGATGGAGAACACACACACAAATATATGTGTACAACTCTCACACACACACACACACACGCTTGTACCTTCAGTGGGTGAACCTTTCTTGGCGCTGACTCCAGCCATCATCGCCATCGAAGACAGGCGACCAATCGCTCTGACAGCATGACCTGTTTTCTGAGGACACACACACACACACACAGCATCATGTTTTCTGCTTCTTACTGTAGGAGCTGCTGTTGTCATGGAGACCATGTTGTACCTGCCACTTCCTCCTGAGGATGTACTTCTTCATCCTCTCCTTGCTGAGCTTCTTGGCCTTCATGGTGTTGGTGTCTTGCTTCAACCACGAGTGTTGGAAGCACTGAGCACAGGTGAGCCGTGCCCTGCAGGGAGAACCAACAGGTCAGCAGCAGGGCGTGGTCACAGACTAGCAGGGTGTGGTCACAGAGCAGCAGGGCGTGGTCACAGACTAGCAGGGCGTGGTCACAGAGCAGCAGGGCGGAGAGAGAGTAGCAACAGCTCCGTTCACTCCAATGGTTCAGGTTTTTTTTACAGCAATGGCGGCTCATGGAGCTTCAATAGTTCCAGGAAGTGATCAGTTTACTATTGTAGACAATGGAGCTAGAGTTGATTAGACGTTTGTGATGCACTTTTGAACAGTAAGACGTTATTATTATTATTATTATTATCAGTGTATTTAAACCCATTAACATGTGCATTAAAGCATGTTAGTGGATTATCCCTATATATTATAGATTAAGGCATCATTAGCAGATAACAGATGAGGCTAGGATATATTAACGTTACTGGATAAAGTTATTAATGCGATGTGGAATTAGAGAAAATACTATTAAACATGATTTATTTTGCTGTTGTAAATTAAATTAATGAATTCATGACTGAATTATCATTATAATAATAATAATAATAATAATAATAATAATAATAATAATAAAAATTAAAGCCGCGAGCGGCGTCATAGGGTCCGATGAAGCGGCCGGGGGCGGTAACCCACGGTCACGTATACCACTGTTGGGGACTTGGGAATTGGCCTGGAGTTGTAAGCGTTTTCGTATAACGGTGTAGTTATGGCAAAGGATTTTCCTGTGTCATGATAGGCCCCTCCCACTTTTCACAGCCTGGTATATTTTCCATCGCAATGTGCTTCCATCTAATAAGATTCATCCTACAGTGTTTTGAAGTCAACACGACATATCGTCTGTCCGCTACAGCTGCTCGTGTTGGACGACCACAAAAGCGGCGCCCTCTGAGAACGCAAGGCATTGTGGGTAAATTGGTTATCGTTTGTTGTTTAGCTCTGGACAGTGATCGTGTGTATCAAATATGAAGCAGTTTGAACTTTGCACTCTAGAGTTATAAGCGTTTTTGTATAACGGCGTAGTTATGGCGAGGGATTTTCGTGTGTCATTATAGGCCCCTCCCACTGGCCATGATGGGTAATTTGGTCATCGAGCGTTGTTTATGGATGGACAATCATCGTGTGTATCAATTATGAAGCAGTTTGAACTTTGCATTGAAGCGTTATAAGCATTTTCCTATTATAGCGTGCTGATGGCAAAGGATTCTCCCGTGTCATTATAGGCCCCTCCCACTGATCACAGCCTGTTTTTTCTTCCATAGCAATTTGCTCCCCTCTGTGTAGGTTCATCCTACAGTGTTTTGAAGTCAACTCGACATATCGTCTGTCCGCTACAGCTGCTCGTGTAGGACGACCACAGAAGCGGCGCCCTCTGAGAACGCAAGGCATTATGGGTAAATTGGTTCTTGAGTTTTGTTAATGGCTGTACGGTCATCATGTGTATCAAATATGAAGCCGTTTGAACTTTGCATTCTAGAGTTATAAGCTTTTTCCTAGAACGGCGTCCTGTAAATGCTAACCGTGTACGTGACCTTAAATGACACCGGTCGAAAACACAAGGCATGATGGGAAATGTTTCAAAGCAGTCATGACCAAGCTTGGGCACATGTCCTTTGTGTGAAATTTGAAGCTGATGGAAGTTTGTGTGTCAGAGTTATGGAGATTTGGAATTTTTTGCGTGCTAACGAAAATTAGCATTGCAGTTTTGTGGCGGCGCCACGACCAAACCGTGACAGATACAAAAATTCTTTCGATAACTTTTCATCTTCAATGGGTCCTATGTGGTGTTGCCAAGTTTTAAGCGAATCGGATGAATCCCCTCAGACTAGATAGCGCAGATGCGTTTCGAGGGCGAAACGCCATTTTTGACCTTTGACCCAAGATGGCTGACTTCCTGTTTGGTTTTGGGCGGGGTCACAATGTAACTTTTTGCTCATTCTGGGGCGAAGACTACATGTGGCGATTTTCGTACATATCGGTCAAACCTGGCGGTCGTGCGGTTCCATCGTTTTCTTGGCGGCAAAAACGCACGTGCGTTTTCTGTTCGGTTTTTTTCACGCCACCAAATTATCGAATTTTTCGCCAGGCGCGAGGTGCGTGCAATTTTCGGTGAGTTTTCGGGCGTTTTTAGGGGGTCGAATTAGCGATCAAAGTGGGGAGGTACATAATAATAATAAAATAATAGGTTCCTCTGTCCCATTCTGGGACATCGGACCCTAATAATAATAATAATAAATGCCTGAAAATGTTTCTGCAGAATAACTTGAGTTTACTTCACACACACAACTCAGTTTTATCTACCCACATAGGCTACATATCTTAATTTTTTTTAATCAAACAGTAGCTTTTTAATTGTGTTAATTGTGAAAAAGTGCAAATGAAGTGTTTGAATATGATTATCTCACAGATGTTTTAATAGTTTTATTTTAGATCTCTCCTGCTGACGTTGGCTAAACATTTCTTTCTTCTCTGGTTCTGTTGGGAAGCCGTACATTTTACTTCAGAGTGATTGGACATTTCTTTAATGAATTTATTTTGGTACATAAATGCATAGTAAAAATCTACTTTTATATATGTATAAACATAATAAATATGTTTTCAATGTTAATGTTGGCCTTAATTATGTCAAAAAAGCAGGTAAGCTGTTTACACTAATCTTTAAAACAAATTTACGTTAGGAAAAAAAACTGCATAAATATTGTAAATCAATGCAGTTATTCATGACAAATTACTGAAAATGTCAGTTATGTCACTAGGAATCAATGGATTTGAATGGCCCACCAATAACTTCCAGGAACAAATTCGTCTACATGAATCATGTGACGGTCAAACATTTCTGTTGTCGCTGCTCTCTCTCTTTTTACGGCTCTGAATGGGGCCACAGAGCAGCAGGGCGTGGTCACAGAGCAGCAGGGCGTGGTCACAGAGCAGCAGGGCGTGGTCTATGACCTCACATTAGTTTAAAAAACAACACCCATGCACATAAAAACTGTAGTTAGTGGTTAGTGTGCAGGCGCTCACGGTCCGTCGATAAGGCGGGTGTTTCAGGAGCCAATAGATGGTCGCTGCTACTCCTTTCTGATTGGTCAACTTAAACACCAGCATTCTCCAGGCCAGAGCCAATCAGAGGCAGTGGGCGGGTCATCCTCGTGGCAATGTTGGATGCATAAAGATGTCCGAGGAAAAAAAGGTAAATCAAAGAATAGACAGATAATGAGTATAAAGATCTGATGTTGATGTTTTATGTTGACCAGTCAGAAAGAGGAGGAGCAGCAGCAATCACCTATTGGCTCCTGAAACACCCGCACTCTTCAATACATTCAAGTGAACAGAAAGTGATGTCGAGAGTGAAAGGAGTTACCGAGAGCATGTGGAAAGTTAGGGCTCGTACACACACGAGAATAGTGTGTGTCCACTCGCTAACTAACTACAGGTTTTACGTGCACAGTTGTTGTTTTCATGCATGTGCAGGTCACAGGTGAGCATTGTACCTCATGTCCTTCTTCAGCAGGTTGGTGATGAAATCTTTGGCGTTGTCAGAGATCTCATCGAAGGCCTCGTCCTCAAAGTCCCACGTAGCTGAGGTGACGTTAGACAGAGTCTCCACATCACTGTCCCCCATGAAGGGAGAGAGACCACTGAGCCTGTGAGGGCACGCCCAGGGCACAGTCAACACAGGTAGCCTGTGCGTGCGTGTGTGTGTGCGTGTGTGTGTGCACTAACAGGATGTAGCAGATGACTCCGATGCTCCACATGTCCGTGGTGTAGCTAATAGCTTCATAGTTGATCACTTCAGGAGCCACAAACTCTGGAGTTCCAAACAGAACCTTCAGAGTCCCAGCGTTCTCTGTCCATGGACCAACAGAACGTTAGCACGTTAGAGCGTCAAAACGTTAGCGTGTTATAGCATCAGAACGTTTGCACGCTAGGGCGTCAGAACATTAGCACGTTAGAGCATCAGAACGTTAGCATGTTAGAGCGTCAGAACGTTAGCACGTTAGAGCGTCAGAACATTAGCATGTTAGAGCGTCAGAACGTTAGCACGTTAGAGCGTCAAATGTTAGCACGTTAGAGCATCAGAACATTAGCACGTTAGAGCATCAGAACGTTAGCATGTTAGAGCGTCAGAACGTTAGCACGTTAGAGCGTCAGAACATTAGCATGTTAGAGCGTCAGAACGTTAGCACGTTAGAGCGTCAAATGTTAGCACGTTAGAGCGTCAGAACGTTAGGACGTTAGAGCGTCAGAACGTTAACACGTTAGAGCGTCAGAACGTTAGCATGTTAGAGCGTCAGAACGTTAGCATGTTAGAGCGTCAGAACGTTAGCACGTTAGAGCGTCAAAACGTTAGCACGTTAGAGCGTCAGAACGCTAGCATGTTAGAGCGTCAGAACGTTAGCACATTAGAGCGTCAAATGTTAGCACGTTAGAGCGTCAGAACGTTAGCACGTTAGAGCGTCAGAATCTAATCTAATCTAATCTCCAGGTGTGAGATTACCTAATCTGCGGGCGAGGCCAAAATCGATGAGTTTGATCTTGCTGCCGGTCTTGTTGACACACATGATGTTTTCTGGTTTCAGGTCCAGGTGGACAATGCCCTTAGTGTGGATGAAGTTAACTCCATCTATGATCTGCAGCATGTATTTAATCACCTCTCGCTCCGTCAGCTCAAAGTCTTCATCGATGATTCGCTCAAACAGCTCACCGCCCGAAATCCTGACAGACAACCAAACAGTTAGCCCCTCCCCCACAGAAAGACAGCTGTAGATCTGTTCCTGTGATTTGTCACAGACGTATAGAGAATAGATCATAGGCAGAGTTTGCGATTCTTTCCAATGGGGCAAAAGACAAAATAGAATTAAATATATAGATTGTCTGGAGATTCACGCCAACCCCAATGTGTGTAACATATGCAATAATACAAAAATGATTAGTAATATAATTGATAATGTTTACTTAAAAAATTTGCATCACAGCGTCGTTTAATGCATCATTTTTGTGGTGCAGTGTTGCTTCAACATTTACATTGTGAAGATGAATTGGTCAACAGAAGAAGAACCAACCTAAAGTCTCAAAAGTTTGGGACCATTTCATTGAAAACTTCTACTACACACCTGAGGTAGAACGAACATGTGTGACATGAAACTAACAGTAATATGTTAGATTTAAAGCAGCAGAAAACTAGTTTATTAAAAATAAAAAAATCTCAATAACATTTTAACATTGTTTCTTTCAGAACAATAGTTACAGAGAGATGTAGCCGCCGTAGCCTTGAAAAGGAAAACAATGGTCACATGACTCGAGCGCCAAAAAATTACTTTTTAAAGAGTCAGATTTTTTAATCTTAAAATATTTGTATATTATGTTCATTCTCTTCAGAATTTTTTTTATGAATTTGGGAAAAATGTAATGAAAACTCTTGACCAATGGGGGGGCAATGCCCCCCAAAACTCTGCATATAAAATAATAATAATAATAATAATGCATCAGTTTTATATAGTGCTTTATCATAGACACTCAAAGTCGCTTTACAGAATTAAGGCATTATTCTTTCACTCCACACTTAGTGGTGGTAAGCTACTATTGTAGCCACAGCTGCCCTGGGGCAGACTGACTGAAGCGAGGCTGCCATAGTGAACCATCGGCCCCCCCGACCACCACCAACACTCACTCACACACTACATTCATACTAGACAATGTAGGTGAAGTGCCTTGCCCAAGGGCACAATGACAGATACCACTGGGTGACTGTACCCCACTGTGGCACCTGGAATTCTCAGTGGTCTCCATCCAACTACTAACCAGGCCCAGACGTGCTTAGCTTCCGAGATCTAACGGGATCGGGCAGTGACAGGCTGGTATGGCCACGATAGATCTGTTCTTTATGTTTGTTAAAACGTATAGAGAATAGATGTGTTCCTTTCCTCTAAGACCAAGCTGAGGAACATCTCTCAGGCCTTGTGGGGGTCTCAGTGAGCAGAGTGGGGGTCACCTACATCTCCAGCACCATGACGATGTCAGACTTCCCTTCAAAGGCGTCGATGCACTGGACCAGTTTGGGGTGGTGGAGGCTGTTCATGATGCTGATCTCCTGTCGAACGTTCTCCTTCTCCTTAGCCGAATACGCCTTGATGAACTTCCCCGCCCAGGCCTTCTTAGTGGCCTTCTCCACCAGCTTAAAGACCTGCCCGAACTTCCCCCTGCACACCGGCCACATCATTAGACAGGCCTCATAGGTGGACCATTGGACAGGTGAGTGGGCGGGGCTTACGTTCCCAGCCTCTCCTCCACATCGTACAGCTCCTTCACCTTCACGTCTGTGCGGATCATCACGTCTCTGTAGTCAGGCTCCTTCTCCACGTCTGAGACACACACACACACACACGGATGATAGCAATGTTTCCAACATTGTTTCATTGCTGTTGTTGTTGTTGTGCGTGTGTGTGTGTGTGTGTGTGTGTGTGTGTGTCGTACCATCATCTTCCTCCTCAGCCTCGTCCAGGTTATCTGTCAGACCAACAGCAGTGGTTAGTTTGACATGTTGCAGGTCTTTCAGGTGTTTAAGGTGTGCTGTACAGTCTTTGATGTGTTGTGTGTGTGTGTGTGTGTGTTTCAGGTGTGCCACTCGGTGTGCGTGTCGCTCTCACCGTCGTCTACCAGTCCAACAATGACGGGCTCAGACTCTGCGCTGGGTTCTCCCACTCCGTAGATGTTCTCGGCCCGGACTCTGAACTTGTACTGGCGCTCTGGGAGCAGGTTCTGTGGACGGACGCTGTTAGCAGAGGCCCCACCTGTAGGAGCGGAGCCTCGCTCACACTCACCTGGACGTTGTAGGACGTGCTGTTGCAGGAAACCAGATGTTTCCACTGCTGGTCCACTGAGTCCCAGATCTCCAGCTGATAGGACTGTACCGCACTGCCTCCGTCGTAGGTGGGGCCATACCACGACAGGGTCAGACTGGACCGCCGCACGTCAGAGGCTGCTGGGACCCGGGCGGGAGGGTCGGGTTTATCTGAGGAGAGGAATATTACTGACAGTTCTTGAAGAGCAGCACCTGTGATGGATGTGTGGAGGTTCTTACCTACGATGGTGAGGTTGAGGGCCGCCTGGCGCAGGCCATAGTTGTTCCTCAGCTCGATGGTGTAACAGCCACAGTGCTCCTGCTGACCACTGTTAATGGTCAGTTTAGTGAGGCCCTCTTCATTCTCTATGGACGTGTCCTGAGAACCCTCCTGGATCTGAGCAGAGCGCACAACAACCTTCATGTCCCAGCAGCTCCCAGGCCTTCACCCCCATCCAACCACCCTCAGAACCTTTGCCTTGAAATCATCTTCTACATCTTTAGAATCGTTAGGACACCAAAAGACATCAAACCTTTCACAGCTTCAACAAGACCAGGAAAAGTTTCACTCAAACATTCAGACCTTCAGGAGAACTTCACCAATCTTCAGAGGAGCATCAAACTCTCACCGGTTTCCTGAACTTCAGCCAGGTACAGGTGATAGGCGGAGCTCCTGAGAACTTGCAGAGGATCTCCACCTTTTCTCCAGCTAAGATCTTCATGTCCTCGGGGAAGGTGAGGATCTGAGGAGGCATCGCTATGAGACACATCCTTCATTAGCACATGTACACCTTTCCAATAATGCTCCTGTGCCCACACAGACTGGGAGGCTCACCTTGTCTGGGCGGAGTCTTTGGGGTGGGTTTCTTTATCCTGGCCTCACCTGAAGGACACAGAGATGTTCACGTTCTTCATCAGACCTTTACAGTTCATGTTCAGAGCTAAACGTGTCAGAGCTGATGTTATTCTCTAAGGTTCACGTCCCTCCTCCTCTAGACATCCCGTCTGAGTTAAAGACACACTTCAAAATAAAAGCACTTGTTTAGGATTTGTTGTCTTCTTTTACACTGAAAGCTGGTCCAACCTGAGCTAAAGCTCCAGGTCCTTATTTGGCCAGTGTGCTCAGGTGAACTGTGATCTCTGATCTCAGGATAAAGACCGGTCGGATGCTTTCTGTGGGAACAATGTCTGTGACCTTATAAGGACCCACTGTAAACACTCAGTTATCACACTATAGACCAGTTAGCACGCTATAAACCAGTTATCACGCTATAGAGCAGTTAGCAAACTATAGAGCAGTTAGCACACTATAGACCAGTTAGCACGCTATAGAGCAGTTAGCACGCTATAGACCAGTTAGCACGCTATAAACCAGTTATCACGCTATAGAGCAGTTAGCACGCTATAGACCAGTTAGCACGCTATAAACCAGTTATCACGCTATAGAGCAGTTAGCAAACTATAGAGCAGTTAGCACACTATAGACCAGTTAGCACGCTATAGAGCAGTTAGCACGCTATAGACCAGTTAGCACGCTATAAACCAGTTATCACGCTATAGAGCAGTTAGCACGCTATAGACCAGTTAGCACGCTATAAACCAGTTATCACGCTATAGAGCAGTTAGCAAACTATAGAGCAGTTAGCACACTATAGACCAGTTAGCACGCTATAGAGCAGTTAGCACGCTATAGACCAGTTAGCACGCTATAAACCAGTTATCACGCTATAGAGCAGTTAGCACGCTATAGACCAGTTAGCACACTATAGAGCAGTTAGCACGCTATAGACCAGTTAGCACACTATAGACCAGTTAGCACGCTATAGATCAGTTAGCACACTATAGACCAGTTAGCACACTATAGACCAGTTAGCACGCTATAAACCAGTTATCACGCTATAGAGCAGTTAGTACGCTATAGACCAGTTAGCACACTATAGACCAGTTAGCACGCTATAGAGCAGTTAGCACACTATAGAGCAGTTAGCACACTATAGACCAGTTAGCACGCTATAGACCAGTTAGCACGCTATAGACCAGTTATCACACTATAGACCAGTTAGCACGCTATAGACCAGCTAGCACGCTATAGACCAGTTATCACGCTATAGAGCAGTTAGCACACTATAGACCAGCTAGCACGCTATAGACCAGTTATCACGCTATAGAGCAGTTAGCACACTATAGACCAGTTAGCACGCTATAGACCAGTTAGCACACTATAGACCAGCTATCACGCTATAGATCAGTTAGCACACTATAAACCAGCTAGCACGCTATAGACCAGTTATCACGCTATAGAGCAGTTAGCACGTTATAGACCAGTTAGCACACTATAGACCAGTTAGCACACTATAGACCAGTTATCACGCTATAGAGCAGTTAGCACGCTATAGACCAGTTAGCACACTATAGACCAGTTATCACGCTATAGACCAGTTAGCACACTATAGATCAGTTAGCACACTATAGACCAGTTAGCACACTATAGACCAGTTATCATGCTATAGACCAGTTATCACGCTATAGACCAGTTAGCACACTATAGACCAGTTAGCACACTATAGATCAGTTAGCACACTATAGACCAGTTATCACGCTATAGAGCAGTTAGTACGCTATAGACCAGTTAGCACGCTATAGACCAGTTATCACACTATAGACCAGTTAGCACGCTATAGACCAGCTAGCACGCTATAGACCAGTTATCACGCTATAGAGCAGTTAGCACACTATAGACCAGCTAGCACGCTATAGACCAGTTATCACGCTATAGAGCAGTTAGCACACTATAGACCAGTTAGCACGCTATAGACCAGTTAGCACACTATAGACCAGCTATCACGCTATAGATCAGTTAGCACACTATAGACCAGCTAGCACGCTATAGACCAGTTATCACGCTATAGAGCAGTTAGCACGCTATAGCCCAGTTAGCACACTATAGACCAGTTAGCACACTATAGACCAGTTATCACGCTATAGAGCAGTTAGCACGCTATAGACCAGTTAGCACACTATAGACCAGTTATCACGCTATAGACCAGTTAGCACACTATAGATCAGTTAGCACACTATAGACCAGTTAGCACACTATAGACCAGTTATCATGCTATAGACCAGTTATCACGCTATAGACCAGTTAGCACACTATAGACCAGTTAGCACGCTATAGATCAGTTAGCACACTATAGACCAGTTATCACGCTATAGAGCAGTTAGCATGCTATAGACCAGTTATCACGCTATAGAGCAGTTAGCATGCTATAGACCAGTTAGCACACTATAGATCAGTTAGCACACTATAGACCAGTTAGCACACTATAGATCAGTTAGCACACTATAGACCAGTTAGCACACTATAGACCAGTTAGCACACTATAGACCAGTTAGCACGCTATAGACCAGTTAGCACACTATAGACCAGTTAGCACACTATAGACCAGTTAGCACACTATAGACCAGTTAGCACACTATAGACCAGTTAGCACACTATAGAGCAGTTAGCACGCTATAGACCAGTTAGCACACTATAGACCAGCTATCACGCTATAGATCAGTTAGCACACTATAGACCAGCTAGCACGCTATAGACCAGTTATCACGCTATAGAGCAGTTAGCACGCTATAGACCAGTTAGCACACTATAGACCAGTTAGCACACTATAGACCAGTTATCACGCTATAGAGCAGTTAGCACGCTATAGACCAGTTAGCACACTATAGACCAGTTATCACGCTATAGACCAGTTAGCACACTATAGATCAGTTAGCACACTATAGACCAGTTAGCACACTATAGACCAGTTATCATGCTATAGACCAGTTAGCACGCTATAGACCAGTTAGCACACTATAGACCAGTTAGCACGCTATAGATCAGTTAGCACACTATAGACCAGTTATCACGCTATAGAGCAGTTAGCATGCTATAGACCAGTTATCACGCTATAGAGCAGTTAGCATGCTATAGACCAGTTAGCACACTATAGATCAGTTAGCACGCTATAGACCAGTTAGCACGCTATAGATCAGTTAGCACACTATAGACCAGTTAGCACGCTATAGACCAGTTAGCACACTATAGACCAGTTAGCACACTATAGACCAGTTAGCACACTATAGACCAGTTAGCACACTATAGACCAGTTAGCACGCTATAGACCAGTTAGCACGCTATAGACCAGTTAGCACACTATAGACCAGTTAGCACACTATAGACCAGTTAGCACACTATAGACCAGTTAGCACGCTATAGA
>NC_041064.1:400000-407500 GCF_900634775.1 Gouania willdenowi
AAAAACAACATCTTTTAAAAGATGGAGACCAACACCTGAGCTACCAGACCTTCAGCAATGATAAGGTCAGAACATTGTTGGTTCTTTCTACAGTGAATGGAACAAAAGGAAGGATTGACTTTGTGGATGCTCCTCACTGAGGATGTTCTGAGTTGTTGTTGTTGTCATTTTCTCCATGTTTCTGTGTTTCCAACACAAACAACAGATGTGCTGTCATGTCATGAGATATATCTTGTTGGAGAGTATGGAGGCTATATTAAATAATGTTTATGTTTCTTTAATGGTGTTTATGATGTTGATTTTGTTAGATGATAAATACTTGTTCATGTGGATCTTTTTGGGTTTTTTCTTTCTTATTATGAATTTTATATTTTGATAAGTGCATTGAGATGATTTTGTTGTAAATTGCTTTATACAAATAAAATTTATTTGAATTGAATTAACACTTGACAGCAGAAACATATGAAATTGTCATTGGTGGTCTACATTTGCAACGTGCCTACCCAACCCTAGTGGTCACGGTACGTCACTGCTAACTAACATACTCGCTAGCTAACTAACTAACTAACTAAGTAACTAACTAACTAACTAACTAACTAACTAACTAACTAACTAACTAACTAACTAACTAACTAACTAACTAACTAACTAACTAACTAACTAAGTACTACAAATCTAGAGAATTATATCCTGGATTAATCTCTGTTAGCGAGCTTCAATTAACCAAACATTTCCTGTCAGAAAGACGCTGTCCTATGACGGTCGATCACAACACACTAATTTAAGCTAAGTGATTACAGCCTCGCTACGTGCACATGAAAGGGGTGGAGCTTGCAGTGTCTGACCAATCAATGGAGAGAACTGTCACAGGAGGATCAGTTTATGATCTTAAATAAATATAATAAATATAAACCTATGATGACAGTGAAGAGCAACAGTGTTAGTGCAGCACAGCAGGAGGCGGAGCTTTTATACTCAATTCAGATCTGATCCACTTCATAACTTGGTCCTGACCAGGTTAGGTGTTCAGCTTGAGTTTAAAATGATGAATAATTAAAATTCATAATTCAGACCAAAAACAACCTGTTGTTACAGAAAAGACAGGAATGAGAAAACAGGAAGCTGCTGATACTGTTAATGTGTAAACGTGTGAGATTATTAATGATATTAATCTATTGGATGATAAACAGACAGAGCTCTGCAGTTAAACTTTATTACAGCACACACGTGTTTCTATTCAGGTAGATCTATTTATCACACACTGAGAACACATTGTTTACTATAGTATGTTCCTGATGATGATGTCAGCCTCACTATAGCGTATGAATTAATGACTAAATTAATTAATTAATTAATGACTTCACCTGTCTGCACATACAGAGACAGACTTCATCAGCTGACTGTAGATCAGTCTATCAGATATAAATCTATATCTTTCCTAAATTATGTCATCAGTAAATGAAAGGATTATAAACTAAGCCGTCAAATCTGCACCAACCAGGATCTTCTATCAATGGGTAGGTCGTTTTCTAAGAGATCTGATTGGTCAGGAGGCGGGGCTTTAAGACTCGCTCAGATCCTCGCCAGAACAAAACGTGGTACCGACCAGGTTTTGTTCAGCCTAAGTTACCATGGTGATTTAGCTCTGTAAGACGTTAGCGAGTTTCATAGTCCAGCACACACTGATTAAATCCTGGAAGTTAGCAAGATAAGAGCTAATCTAGACTTGTATGATAGGCCCTAAATGTTAAGTTTAAATGAATTCCTTCTCATGCATTTAATTGCGATGACGATGACGTGGGACAGACTGATTGGCTCAGAGTCACCTGGTCTGTCTCTAGCTCCTCCCCCTCTCACTGAGGAAGGAAAGAGGAAAACGACTGAGTCTGTTTGTTCTCCTTTCTTACCAAAAAAGAATCAAATCCTTAAGAAGAATTAAATTGTTAATATCTTATCAATTCTCATCCATACCTGTGTTGAGGTTTTTTTAATTTAACTTTTACAATTTTCCCTTAAACCCACCTGTAACGTTACAGCCAATCACAGGCAGCGTTTTCACACATTGATCTTCCTCTGCACCACAGATATGAACCGAAAGACGGGGAAACTTTTCATACCTGATATTACTGATTATAGCGGTCAGTGCCACAAAATAAGTAAACCTTAGCTTGTAGCCACCAGTCCCACATGTTAGCTTAGCTTGTAGCCACCAGTCCCACATGTTAGCTTAGCTTGTAGCCACCAGTCCCACATGTTAGCTTAGCTTGTAGCCACCAGTCCCACATGTTAGCTTAGCTCGTAGCTACCAGTAACACATGTTAGCTTAGCTTATAGCCACCAGTCCCACATATTAGCTTAGCTTGTAGCCACCAGTCCCACATGTTTGCTTAGCTCGTAGCTACCAGTAACACATGTTAGCTTAGCTTGTAGCTACCAGTAACACATGTTAGCTTAGCTTGTAGCCACCAGTCCCACATATTAGCTTAGCTTGTAGCCACCAGTCCCACATGTTAGCTTAGCTTGTAGCCACCAGTCCCACATGTTAGTTTAGCTCGTAGCTACCAGTAACACATGTTAGCTTAGCTTGTAGCCACCAGTCACACATGTTAGCTTAGCTTGTAGCCACCAGTAATAAATGTTAGCTTAGCTCGTAGCCACCAGTCCCACATGTTAGTTTAACTCGTAGCTACCAATCCCACATGTTAGCTTAGGTTGTAGCGACCAGTAACACATGTGAGCTTAGCTTGTAGCCACCAGTCCCACATGTTAGCTTAGCGTGTAGCCACCAGTCACACATATTAGCTTAGCTTGTAACCACCAGTCACACATGTGTTTGAGTTAGCTTAGCATGTAGCAGCGCTGGTTGAGCAGATTCAAAGAGTAAAGGGGCAGGGCTACACTTTCAGGCCCTGTTTTATTGGAGTCACACACACACATACACACACACACACACACACACACACACATACATACACACACACAGGACAGTGGGAGATTGTGGGTATTTGTGGGCAGAGCTTGGTGACCTCTGACCTTTGTAGCTGAGGAGGATGAACTTGGAGGCTTTGATGACCTTTCCCTCCAGGGTCCAGGTGACAGAGGCGTCCTGGGTGTTGAGGCAACACTGCAGGTGGAGCTTTTGTCCATCCAGCACTGTCACGTCGCTCAGCGTCTCCACAAACTCTGGTCCCGGCCCCCTTCCTGTGGGGGGGCCCTCGGGCACCTCTCCATCCACACAGTTGTGGGTGTTGTCCTGGACGGGCTGTCCGTTCTTCTCAGCCTCCACCTTCTTCTTGTTGCCCAGCACAGAGCGGAAGTCTCCAGGGCTCTTGGCATTCTCGCCGCTCAGTGCCTTGCCACCATTGGTCCCCTTCTTTCCCAAAACACTGCGGAAATCCACCTGAGGGGGGGAAGGGGTCTTCTCCTCAGGACGGGGCCGGACACCTCGTAGATTTGCCTTGAAGGCCATCAGCAGGTCCCTGAAGATGCAGTGGTTTTGGTCCTGGTCTAACTCCTAATGACTGGGCCCTGCACACCTCCCTGGACCCCTGGTCCACCTCCTGCTGCTCCTGGTCCGTTCCTCTGGTCCTGGTCTTCCTCCTCCTGGACCTCCTGCTGACAGACTGGGCGACCAAGCATCAGACAGATGGAGAGAGAGAGAGTAAACAGAGCCGATTAAAGCCCCATGAAGCCCCGCCCCCTCACATCTGTGTGTGTGTGTGTGTGTAAGAACTCAACTGATGGTGTTACATCACAAGTGACTCAAACATCCTTTTATGGTCAGGAATGGACTGAAAACACACACACACACACACACACACACACACACACAGTATTCCATTATGGTTAATATTCTCTCTGTCGTTGCTGGTGTTGGTAAATAATCAGTGAAACAACAAAAACAAACATTAATAACTCAGGGTCATTTATGTCATTTTCAAGACTTTGGTCTCAAGAAATTCTGTGTTTGAAAAACTAAAAAACAATATAAATGATATAAATAAAATGATAATCAGACACAGAGCTAAGCTACAATGTCCTCATGTGAAGGATTTACAATATTCACGTGAAATAACCCAAAATAAAAGTCACATAAAGAAAAATAATTTCATAAAATGTTTCTAAATTGTTTAAGACCAAAATGTGTGGAATGTTCTGGAAATGTTTTGAAATGACATGAAATGATCCATTATATCATCTTTCTGTCATCACACCAGTAGAACCTCCGTCAGCAGGTCCAGCTTAACTGCTGTTCTGATCAAACTGGTGTCTGTGTTAACTGATGACCAGCTAAGCTAAGACTCAGACCCAGTCACCAGTTAACACGTTCACCAGCTGCTTTAGAACACCAGCATCACTGGGCCTTTGATGTTCAGGTTGAAGAGTCTGAAGAACCGACAAGGTTTCTCTAACACACACACACACACACACACACACACGCACGCACACACACACACCTCTGCCTCTGCTATCCATGCCCTTGTTGGGTTGGCTTCAGCTTTTCTTTCTGTTTCCGTCTCTCTCTCTGTGTGTGTGTGTGTGTGTGTGTGTGTGTCTGTGTGTGTGTGTGTGTGTGTGTGTGTGTGTGTGTGTGTCTGTGTGTGTGTGTGTGTCTGTGTGTGTGTGTGTGTGTCTGTGTGTGTGTGTGTGTGTGTGTGTGTGTGTGTGTGTGTGTGTGTGTGTGTGTGTGTGTGTGTGTGTCTGTGTGTGTGTGTTGCAGCTGCTTTGTCTTTATAAGGCATGAAGCTTTCTCACTGTAAAACTGTGGGATGATTTTAACAATGGGGTTACACACACACACACACACACACACACAGACACACACACACGCACGCACGCACGCACGCACACACACACACACACACACACACACACACACACACAAGCTTGATAAGTCTCAGAGTTTTTCATTTTGTAACAATAAACACTCTACAGTAGATCACGTGTCCTATGGTTCTGTGAGGCAGAAGGACAGACCAGTCTGTGGACCAGTCCACAGACTGGTCCACAGACTGGTCCTGGTCTCCTGGTACCAGCAGAAAGTCCAGGTCCAGGTCGAGGATGGATCCTAGTGGTTGGTCCTGGTTCCAACAGGCTCATCCTGCTGGTTTCTCCTCCCAGTAAAAGGACTGGTGTCCTAAAGAACCAGTAAACATCTGGTCCATATGGGTTCCTGCTCCCTCTGCTGGACCACCTGAGGACAGATGACTTTATCAAACCTTGGCTCACAAACTACTAACTTACCAAAAGACAGAACACAACAACATGAACTGTATTTATTTATTTATCCAATAGAACGATTTGTTTACACATGTGTAAAATAAAGCCTATTATAAATAATGAACAGAATAACTGAACTGATTCAATGTTCTCACTTCCACTAATCAGAATAAAATAAACTGAAAAAAAGAAATACATATATTTTTCCCTCTGCTTGTAAATTATTAAAATAAAACTAAAGAGAGATAAAAGTAGTAGCAGTGATAGAACAACATTTATTTTCTGATATTAACAGATACAGATGTTATGGATGCATCACAATGTAATACAATCAATGAGTTGTTTTTTTAACATATATTATCTCAACTCAAAACAACAAAATATGAACCAATGTCAACTGACCTAAATATGGTTATTATCAGCCAATAATCAATAATATCAGTGTGATAAATCAGTTATTGAAACAATAGAAACAGCTGTAGTTTCTCAGTAGAAACACAGAACATTAAGTGTTCTACCACAGTTACCAGAAGGTTCTAGTGTTGGGTTCTAATAGTACGTGCAAATGGAGTTACAAAAAATGACCAGCAGGTGGCACTGTGGGATGTGTTTCTTCTTTACAAACATGATTTCATGAATGTTCACGTGTAAAAAATATACAGTTAACACATGAGTGTTTTTATGAACCATATGGTTTAAACAGTGATGTCATTTTGGAGCTTTTGAATGAGCTCAGATCAATTATTATTACTATTACTATTATTATTATTATTATTATTATTATTATTATTAATAAATACCAGGACAAAACTTTTACAGTCAGTAAAGACAGTTTTTTAGTCTTTATTGTGAGGTCAGGATTGTGATGATGTGGGACAATAAACTATTGCAGGACTTTGTAGTTCTGTGTCTGATGCTGTGGAACATGTGTCAAACTCGAGGCCCGGGGGCCAAATCCGGCCCTTTAGAGCATCAAATTCTGCCCCCAGGATAAAGTGGGAATTACAAGAATCATCAGCTCTGTCACTGTTTCATAGCTGACATATTCTGAATATTTAGCTAATGTTTCATTCATTTGATTTGTTTTATATCATTGGTAAAAAGGTTTAAACATTAAAAATTAATCTAAATGGAAATGTTCAATCTAAATAAAAAAAGTTCGATGTAAATCAAGAGAGTACCAGCATGCTGGATGTCAACTCACTGTAGCCAGTGATGAAGAAACCAAGGATGCAGAAGACCTTGGAGGGTGGGGTGTGTGGGCGGAGTTTGACAGGTGTTGACCAGTCAACCTTGTATAATTTCTTAACATGTAGCTTTACACTCTGTGACTGATTTAACATTTAGGTTTAGATTTAACATTTAGCGCCTGTACTACAAAGCTAGATAAGTGAAGCCTGGATTTATCTCCATTAGCTGGATTCATCTAACCAAACATTCTCTGTCAGACAGAAGCTGGAATATAAACTTTAGAATTGAACCCAGGTGGTTTCAGACCAATCACAAACACATAGACATCAACCTCTGTGACCCTGCACAGGAAAAGGCAGGTATAGAAGATGAGATGAGATGAATAAAGACTCATTGGTCATCAGGAGAAATCAGCCTATCACACTGTAGAGATGATCTACAGCACCAATAAGCTGATCATCTGGACTGGTCATTACACACTTCATCTATGGTCTAGTAAACATCTGAACCTGATGTGTGGGATGTCCACCAC
The DNA here is from genome assembly GCF_900634775.1 of Gouania willdenowi. Taxonomy (NCBI): domain Eukaryota; kingdom Metazoa; phylum Chordata; class Actinopteri; order Blenniiformes; family Gobiesocidae; genus Gouania; species Gouania willdenowi. The sequence goes on from NC_041064.1 coordinate 406,944, forward strand.
ATTCTACTGAACCATCAAGCTGTATGTTCCTCTGCTTCAGACAGAAGGTCTACAGTGAGTGGTGATGATGTCACAGTGAGTGGTGATGATGTCACAGTGAGTGGTGATGATGTCACAGTGAGTGGTGATGATGTCACAGTGAGTGGTGATGATTCATCTCTAGTGCCACAAATTTTAGGCAATTTTAACATTATTCTGTCTCATAAATTCACTGTAAAGTAATGGAAGTTATAAACAATATCTAATCTTTAAGTTTCCTTGAGTTTGTAACTATATTTTATTCAATTTAAAAAAAATGTTGAATAATTTTAATACATTTTGGAAAAGATAAAGATTTGTTTTTCATTAAAAATGACTGCCACCATGTGTTATAAGCGTGGGAAAACTGTGGATATTCATTGAATTTATGTATTTGGAAGGTCTGAGATATCTACAACTGAATGACTTGGTTCTACACAATGACTCATGCTTTCTGTAATTCTCACTTTATGCTGCGGCCCACGTTTGATGCTCTAAAGTGCTGGATTTGGCCCCCGAGCCTTGAGTTTGACACGTGT
>NC_041064.1:412500-421310 GCF_900634775.1 Gouania willdenowi
TATGATTGTGAGCTTGTATACTCTGTCCAAAAATGTAAGGATGTGAGGTGTTTTATACAGACCCATGTTGGCATGGTGGTGGAGGACCCCATCTGGGTGATGTACCCCCACGTTGCCCCGGGACACTAATAATTGCCCTCTGGCCAATTCCATTTCTTCCCCTCCTTCTGACCTTTGAGAGGTTGAACCCACCTCGTCTCTGTAGATGAACTCATGCTGAATGGCCTCAGCATCCATTTGTAAAACTCTCTAAAATACAGTGTGTAGTTCAGCATAGATTTAGTTGTACAGTACATTTACATGTAAAAAGGTTATGTGTGCAGTATGTAACATCAGAGTGAACAATACATACCTCCACATACTCATGTTTGACCCTCTCTGAGTTCCTCTCGGTACAACTGTTCATTTGTACCTGATGTACCTTCAGGATACGAGCTATGGTGGACAGAGACCTGATTCACATTATTAAAGATCATTTGGTCGTCAATAATATTGGCCTGGATTTCACGAAGCCTGATGGCATTATTTGCCAAAACCATATTCACAATCTCGCTCTCCTGCAGTGGTGTGAAGATGGGAGCCCTTCTCCTCGTTGTACTCGACCCTCAATCCTATGTAGAACAAAATACATGTAACCTACTGTAAAATGTCACAGGAAGTGGTATCAAAAGTGCTGATATGGGGTGCATACAGTAAGAAGCTGTAAACAGGTCATGTTTTTACCTGTTCTCAGTCTGAATGTCCTTATGACAGATGTCACGGTGACTCAGTCCAGCCTCCCTCAGCGTCAATCCATGGTTCACAACATGGTCCACAAGAGTTGGACCTCTTCTCCTTTGAGCTTCACCTACTCCTGCTTGAGTCTTCCTCTTCCTCTTCCTCTTCCTCTTCCTCTTCCTCTTCCTCTTCCTCGGCCACGGCCTCTGCCTCCTTCTTCTCCTCCTTCTCCAATTCCCCCTCTCATCCTCACTCTTCATCTCCTCCTCCTTCCATTTTGGTTAAGCTCGGTGAACTCACCTGCTGCATTTGTTCTAGTGCCTTAAACCTGATGGTGTGTCTACAATGAAGTAATGTTGTGTTTGACCACCTGATGGCAGTGTTCAATCAACTGGCTCATAGGTGGTCATTGACAGTCAGTGCTTTGGAATTGAAAGGAAGTGACATCTTGATATACTTCTGTGTCTAATGCATAGACGTGTGTGTTAGTGTTCAAATCACGGTGTGTATTGTTTTGCACAAAGTGTGAACGGACTCATTGTGCTACAGTGGTGCACATCTGGGGCCAAGTTTGCTCCTTGAGTGTAAGGTTTTGATAATTGGGCAACACTTTAGATTTTAGTGTTTATTCAATGGTAAAAAACTGTAATACACACTGTGTTGTGTTGTCCAGGTTTCCTCTCTGGGAGTCGACTGTGCGTGCTTAGCGATGTCCTGCAGGGGGCGGAGCCTACGTCGCTCCAGGAGAACGTCACAGTTCGCTGTGGCCGAGGATTTCGTTGCTATGGATTGTTGGGAAAAAACGTTGGATTGGTGAATTTCGTCTGCTCAACCAAGGTGAAAGCTCTTTGAACGTGCATGTTAGCACGTTAGCATGATGCTAACAGCCTGTGTGCTTGAGTCACATGTTTATCATGTGGTATTAGTTTAAACTGTATGTTGTTCCTGTTTGCTAATCCCAAAGTATTGACTCACAGGGTGCTGGACCCATGTTGGGAACCATCAGGAGTGTGTGAGCGAACACTGCATCCTGCACACACACACTTCTCTGATGAACGCACACTATCATTTTCTGCTGCTGTGACCGAGACCTCTGCAACGCCAAACTACACACGGAGAGCCCCGCCCCCCAACCAATCAGAGCATCCAACAGGGACGCCAGCACGACAGGTGAGCAGCCAATCAGAGCCCAGGATCTGGACTTCCTGATCCTCCACACACACATTAACATGCAGTTGTGTGTGTGTGTGTTTACAGTACATCAGCTGACGTCAGAGGAGGCGGTGCTTGTTGCCTTAGCGACCGTTGCTATAGCGGCCATCCTCATCGTAGTACTGTTTCTGGGATACCGCCTTATGAAAAGTACACACACACACACACTAATGACTCACACACACACTAATGACTCACGCACACTAATGACTCACACACACTAATGACTCACACACACACTAATGACTCACACACACTAATGACTCACACACACTAATGACTCACACACACACACTAATGACTCACACACACACTAATGACTCACACACACTAATGACTCACACACACACTAATGACTCACACACACACACTAATGACTCACACACACACTAATGACTCACACACACTAATGACTCACACACACAGTAATGACTCACACACACACACTAATGACTCACACACACTAATGACTCACACACTTATTGACTCACACACACTAATGACACACACACACACACACCAATGACACACACACACTAATGACTCACACACAAATGACTCACACACACACACACCAATGACACACACACACTAATGACTCACACACACACACCAATGACACACACACACTAATGACTCACACACACTAATGACTCACACACACTAATGACTCTCACACACTAATGACTCTCACACACTAATGACTCACACACACTAATGACTCACACACACTAATGACTCTCACACACTAATGACACACACACACTAATGACTCACACACACTAATGACTCACACACACTAATGACTCACACACACACACCAATGACACACACACACTAATGACTCACACACACTAATGACTCACACACACTAATGACTCACACACACTAATGACTCACACACACTAATGACTCTCACACACTAATGACTTACACACACTAATGACTCACACACACTAATGACTCACACACACTAATGACTCACACACACTAATGACTCACACACACAATGACTCACACACACACTAATGACTCACACACACACACCAATGACTCACACACACTAATGACTCACATACACTAATGACTCACACACACTAATGACTCACACACACTAATGACTCACACACACTAATGACTCACACACACACACCAATGACACACACACACTAATGACTCACACACACTAATGACTCACACCCTATGACTCACACACATAATGACTCTCACACACTAATGACTTACACACACTAATGACTCACACAACTAATGACTCACACACACAATGACTCACACACTAATGACTTACACACACTAATGACTCTCACACACTAATGACACACACACACTAATGACTCACACACACTAATGACTCACACACACACACACCAATGACACACACACACTAATGACTCACACACACTAATGACTCACACACACTAATGACTCACACACACTAATGACTCACACGCACTAATGACTCTCACACACTAATGACTCACACACACTAATGACTCACACACACTAATGACTCACACACACTAATGACTCACACACACTAATGACTCACACACACACACCAATGACACACACACACCAATGACACACACACACTAATGACTCACACACACTAATGACTCACACACACTAATGACTCACACACACTAATGACTCACACACACTAATGACTCACACACACTAATGACTCACACACACTAATGACTTACACACACTAATGACTCACACACACTAATGACACACACACACTAATGACTCACACACACACACTAATGACTCTCTCACACACACACTAATGACTCTCACACACACTAATGACTCACACACACTAATGACACACACACACTAATGACTCACATACACTAATGACACACACACACTAATGACTCACACACACTAATGAATCTCACACACACACTAATGACTCACACACTAATGACTCACACACACTAAGACTCATACACACACACTAATGACTCACACACACTAGTGACTCACACACACTAATGACTCACACACTAATGACTCACACACACACAATAATGACTCACACACACACACACTAATGACTCACACACACTATTGACACACACACACTAATGACACACACACACTAATGACTCACACACACTAATGACTCACACACTAATGACTCACACACACACACTAATGACTCACACACACTAATGACTCAAACACACACACTAATGACTCACACACACTAATGACTCACACACACTAGTGACTCACACACACTAATGACTCACACACACTAATGACTCACACACACAATAATGACTCACACACACTAATGACTCACACACACACTATTGACTCACACACACACTAATGACTCACACACACTAATGACTCACACACACTAATGACTCACACACACACTAATGACTCACACACACACACTAATGACTCACACACACACTATTGACACACACACACACTAATGACTCACACACACTAATGACTCACACACACACACTAATGACTCACACACACTAATGACTCACAACACACAATGACTCACACACACACTAATGACTCACACACACTAATGACTCACACACACACTAATGGCTCACACACACTAATGACTCACACACACTAATGACTCACACACACACTAATGACTCACACACACACTATTGACTCACACACACACTAATGACTCACACACACACTATTGACTCACACACACACTAATGACTCACACACACTAATGACTCACACACACACTAATGACTCACACACACACTATTGACTCACACACACACTAATGACTCACACACACTAATGACTCACACACACTAATGACTCACACACACACTAATGACTCACACACACACACTAATGACTCACACACACTATTGACACATACACACACTAATGACTCACACACACTAATGACTCACACACACTAATGACTCACACACACACTATTGACTCACACACACACTAATGTCTCACACACACTAATGACTCACACACACTAATGAATCACACACACACTAATGACATACACACACTAATGACTCACACACACTAATGACTCACACACACACTAATGACTCACACACACACTAATGACTCACACACACTAATGACTCACACACACTAATGACTCACACACACTATTGACACACACACACACTAATGACTCACACACACACTAATGACTCACACACACTAATGACTCACACACACTAATGACTCACACACACACTAATGACTCACACACACACACTAATGACTCACACACACTATTGACACACACACACTAATGACTCACACACACTAATGACTTACACACACTAATGACTCACACACACACACTAATGACTCACACACACACTAATGACTCACACACACACTATTGACACACACACACACTAATGACTCACACACACTAATGACTCACACACACTAATGACTCACACACACTAATGACTCACACACACTAATGACTCACACACACTATTGACACACACACACACTAATGACTCACACACACTAATGACTCACACACACACTAATGACTCACACACACTATTGACACACACACACTAATGACTCACACACACTAATGACTCACACACACTATTGACACACACACACTAATGACTCACACACACACACTAATGACTCACACACACTAATGACTCACACACACTAATGACTCACACACACACACTAATGACTCACACACACACTAATGACTCACACACACTATTGACACACACACACACAACACTCACACACACACACTAATGACTCACACACACTATTGACTCACACACACACTAATGACTCACACACACTAATGACTCACACACACTAATGACTCACACACACCATAGACTCACACACACACAAATGACTCACACACACACACTAATGACTCACACACACTATTGACACACACACACACACACTAATGACTCACACACACACTAATGACTCACACACACACACTAATGACTCACACACACTATTGACTCACACACACACTAATGACTCACACACACTATTGACACACACACACACTAATGACTCACACACACTAATGACTCACACACACTATTGACACACACACACACACTAATGACTCACACACACTATTGACACACACACACACACACTAATGACTCACACACACACTAATGACTCACACACACACACTAATGACTCACACACTCTTGACTCACACACACACTAATGACTCACACACACTATTGACACACACACACACTAATGACTCACACACACACTAATGACTCACACACACACACTAATGACTCACACACACTAATGACTCACACACACTACTGACACACACACACACTAATGACTCACACACACACACTAATGACACACACACACACACTAATGACTCACACACACACACTAATGACTCACACACACACACACTAATGACTCACACACACACACTAATGACACACACACACTAATGACTCTCACACACACTAATGACACACACACACTAATGACTCACACACACACACTAATGACTCTCACACACACTAATGACTCACACACACTAATGACTCACACACACACACTAATGACTCACACACACACACTAATGACTCACACACACACACTAATGACACACACACACTAATGACTCTCACACACACTAATGACACACACACACTAATGACTCTCACACACACTAATGACTCTCACACACACTAATGACTCACTCACACACACATGACTCACACACACACTAATGACTCACACACACACACACACTAATGACTCACACACACACACTAATGACACACACACACTAATGACTCACACACACACACACTAATGACTCTGACACACACACACTAATGACTCACACACACTATTGACACACACACCACACACACACACACACTAATGACTCACACACACACTAATGACTCACACACACTAATGACTCACACACACTAATGACTCACACACACTAATGACTCACACACACTATTGACACACACACACTAATGACTCACACACACTAATGACTTACACACACTAATGACTCACACACACACACTAATGACTCACACACACACTAATGACTCACACACACTATTGACACACACACACACTAATGACTCACACACACTAATGACTCACACACACTAATGACTCACACACACTATTGACACACACACACACTAATGACTCACACACACACTAATGACTCACACACACTATTGACTCACACACACAATGACTCACACACACTATTGACACACACACACACTAATGACTCACACACCCTAATGACTCACACACACATATGACTCACACACACACTAATGACTCACACACACTAATGACTCACACACACTATTGACTCACACACACACTAATGACTCACACACACTAATGACTCACACACACTACTGACTCACACACACACTAATGACACACACACACTATTGACACACACACACACTAATGACTCACACACACACTAATGACTCACACACACTATTGACTCACACACACACTAATGACTCACACACACTAATGACTCACACACACTAATGACTCACACACACACTAATGACTCACACACACACTAATGACTCACACACACTATTGACACACACACACACACACTAATGACTCACACACACACTAATGACTCACACACACACTAATGACTCACACACACTATTGACTCACACACACTAATGACTCACACACACTATTGACACACACACACACTAATGACTCACACACACTAATGACTCACACACACTATTGACTCACACACACTAATGACTCACACACACTATTGACACACACACACTAATGACTCACACACACTAATGACTCACACACACACACACTAATGACTCACACACACACACTATTGACACACACACACACTAATGACTCACACACACTAATGACTCACACACACTAATGACTCACACACACACTAATGACACACACACACTAATGACTCACACACACACACTAATGACTCACACACACACACACTAATGACTCACACACACACACACTAATGACACACACACACTAATGACTCACACACACTAATGACACACACACACACTAATGACACACACACACCACTATGACTCTCCACACACTAATGACTCACACACATATGACTCACACACACCACACTAATGACACACACCACACACATGACTCACACACACACTAATGACACACACACACTAATGACTCTCACACACACTAATGACACACACACACTAATGACTCTCACACACTAATGACTCTCACACACACTAATGACTCACTCACACACACTAATGACTCACCACACAACACTAATGACTCACACACACACACACACTCACACACACTAATGACTCTCACACACACACACTAATGACTCTGACACACACACACTAATGACTCACACACACACACTAATGACTCACCACACACACACACACCCCACACACACACACACTAATGACTCACACACACACACTAATGACTCACACACACTAATGACTCACACACACTAATTACTCACACACACTAATGACTCACACACACACACACTAATGACTCACACACACTAATGACTCACACACACTAATGACTCACAACAAATGTTTGTTTGGTTACAGTTGAACGAATGCTTTGATCTGATTTTGTTTTCAAATTAACTTCATTTCCTTTCATTTGTAAAGTGTGTTTTAATCTTTGTTTTCATCGTTAGTAAAGTGTTTATTGTAGTTTTCTGGTGTAAAACTTTACTTGCTGCTGCTAATGGGACTGTTCTCCTGCTCTCCGCTGGTCCTTGACCTCCAGTGTTTGTG
>NC_041064.1:421323-426323 GCF_900634775.1 Gouania willdenowi
AGCATCACTGGCCTTTGATGTTCAGGTTGAAGAGTCTGAAGAACCGACAAGGTTTCCTCTAACACACACACACACACACACACACACACGCACGCACACACACACATCTCCCTGCTATCCTGCCCTTGTTGGTTGGCTTCAGCTTTTCTTTCTGTTTCCGTCTCTCTCTCTGTGTGTGTGTGTGTGTGTGTGTGTGTCTGTGTGTGTGTGTGTGTGTGTGTGTGTGTTGTGTCTGTGTGTGTGTGTGTCTGTGTGTGGTGTGTGTGTCTGTGTGTGTGTGTGTTGTGTGTGTGTGTGTGTGTGTGTGGTGTGTGTGTGTGTGTGTGTGTCTGTGTGTGTGTGTTGCAGCTGCTTTGTCTTTATAAGGCATGAGCTTTCTCACTGTAAAACTGTGGGATGATTTTAACAATGGGGTTACACACACACACACACACACACACACACACACACACACACACGCACGCACGCACGCACGCACGCACACACACACACACACACACACACACACACACAAGCTTGATAAGTCTCAGAGTTTTTCATTTTGTAACAATAAACACTCTACAGTAGATCACGTGTCCTATGGTTCTGTGAGGCAGAAGGACAGACCAGTCTGTGGACCAGTCCACAGACTGGTCCACAGACTGGTCCTGGTCTCCTGGTACCAGCAGAAAGTCCAGGTCCAGGTCGAGGATGGATCCTAGTGGTTGGTCCTGGTTCCAACAGGCTCATCCTGCTGGTTTCTCCTCCCAGTAAAAGGACTGGTGTCCTAAAGAACCAGTAAACATCTGGTCCATATGGGTTCCTGCTCCCTCTGCTGGACCACCTGAGGACAGATGACTTTATCAAACCTTGGCTCACAAACTACTAACTTACCAAAAGACAGAACACAACAACATGAACTGTATTATTTATTTATCCAATAGAACGATTTGTTTACACATGTGTAAAATAAAGCCTATTATAAATAATGAACAGAATAACTGAACTGATTCAATGTTCTCACTTCCACTAATCAGAAAAATAAACTGAAAAAAAGAAATACATATATTTTTCCCTCTGCTTGTAAATTATTAAAATAAACTAAAGAGAGATAAAAGTAGTAGCAGTGATAGAACAACATTTATTTTCTGATATTAACAGATACAGATGTTATGGATGCATCACAATGTAATACAATCAATGAGTTGTTTTTTTAACATATATTATCTCAACTCAAAACAACAAAATATGAACCAATGTCAACTGACCTAAATATGGTTATTATCAGCCAATAATCAATAATATCAGTGTGATAAATCAGTTATTGAAACAATAGAAACAGCTGTAGTTTCTCAGTAGAAACACAGAACATTAAGTGTTCTACCACAGTTACCAGAAGGTTCTAGTGTTGGGTTCTAATAGTACGTGCAAATGGAGTTACAAAAAATGACCAGCAGGTGGCACTGTGGGATGTGTTTCTTCTTTACAAACATGATTTCATGAATGTTCACGTGTAAAAAATATACAGTTAACACATGAGTGTTTTTATGAACCATATGGTTTAAACAGTGATGTCATTTTGGAGCTTTTGAATGAGCTCAGATCAATTATTATTACTATTACTATTATTATTATTATTATTATTATTATTAATAAATACCAGGACAAAACTTTTACAGTCAGTAAAGACAGTTTTTTAGTCTTTATTGTGAGGTCAGGATTGTGATGATGTGGGACAATAAACTATTGCAGGACTTTGTAGTTCTGTGTCTGATGCTGTGGAACATGTGTCAAACTCGAGGCCCGGGGGCCAAATCCGGCCCTTTAGAGCATCAAATTCTGCCCCCAGGATAAAGTGGGAATTACAAGAATCATCAGCTCTGTCACTGTTTCATAGCTGACATATTCTGAATATTTAGCTAATGTTTCATTCATTTGATTTGTTTTATATCATTGGTAAAAAGGTTTAAACATTAAAAATTAATCTAAATGGAAATGTTTCAATCTAAATAAAAAAAGTTCGATATGTAAATCAAGAGAGTACCAGCATGCTGGATGTCAACTCACTGTAGCCAGTGATGAAGAAACCAAGGATGCAGAAGAACCTTGGAGGGTGGGTGTGTGGGCGGAGTTTGACAGGTGTTGACCAGTCAACCTTGTATAATTTCTTAACATGTAGCTTACACTCTGTGACTGATTTAAACATTTAGGTTTAGATTTAACATTTAGCGCCTGTACTACAAAGCTAGATAAGTGAAGCCTGGATTTATCTCCATTAGCTGGATTCATCTAACCAAACATTCTCTGTCAGACAGAAGCTGGAATATAAACTTTAGAATTGAACCCAGGTGGTTTCAGACCAATCACAAACACATAGACATCAACCTCTGTGACCCTGCACAGGAAAAGGCAGGTATAGAAGATGAGATGAGATGAATAAAGACTCATTGGTCATCAGGAGAAATCAGCCTATCACACTGTAGAGATGATCTACAGCACCAATAAGCTGATCATCTGGACTGGTCATTACACACTTCTATGGTCTAGTAAACATCTGAACCTGATGTGTGGGATGTCCACCACATTCTACTGAACCATCAAGCTGTATGTTCCTCTGCTTCAGACAGAAGGTCTACAGTGAGTGGTGATGATGTCACAGTGAGTGGTGATGATGTCACAGTGAGTGGTGATGATGTCACAGTGAGTGGTGATGATGTCACAGTGAGTGGTGATGATTCATCTCTAGTGCCACAAATTTTAGGCAATTTTAACATTATTCTTGTCTCATAAATTCACTGTCAAGTAATGGAAGTTATAAACAATATCTAATCTTTAAAGTTTCCTTGAGTTTGTAACTATATTTTATTTCAATTTAAAAAAAATGTTGAATAATTTTAATACATTTTGGAAAAGATAAAGATTTGTTTTTCATTAAAAATGACTGCCACCATGTGTTATAAGCGTGGGAAAACCTGTGGATATTCATTGAATTTATGTATTTGGAAGGTCTGAGATATCTACAACTGAATGACTTGGTTCTACACAATGACTCATGCTTTCTTGTAATTCTCACTTTATGCTGCGGCCCACGTTTGATGCTCTAAAGTGCTGGATTTGGCCCCCGGAGCCTTGAGTTTTGACACGTGTTTCCACAGCATCAGACCCAGAACTACTAGTTTTATGTCCCAGGTCATCACAATAAAGGACTAAAAACCTGTCTTTATTGACTGTAAAATGTCCAGGTATAAACATTTGAATATGAATATTTCTAATGATCCTGACAAATGTTCTTATAGTCAGGAGGTGAAAGAACTATTACTAAGCACAGTGGAACCTATGAAGATGTATGTAATGTACCAGATATGATCATACATTTGATTAATGATCATGTGAACATTCATGAAATCATGTTTGCAAAGTAGACACACACTGTGGAGATGTACACACACACACACACACACACACACACTAATGACCACCTGCTGGTCACGAGCATCAGCATCATTTCATGTCGAAATAAAAAATGTATCTTGTAAATCTTTTAATGATCTATCTGTACTAGATCCTGTATATATTCTCTATCACTCTATGGTTTTAATTCTGACACCATCACTTCCTCATGTCGGCTGAAAAGAAGCCAGACCACGTGACCCTCGTGTTTTCGTTTCAGAGTTGATAGAAAAAGACAAACTGCTGTTTTCTCACTTTTCAAAGTAAAAGGAGAAAAAGACACAGTTTGTTTTATGGTTTTTTTTGATTAAAACATTTGTTTTTTGTTTGGTTCACAGATGAATTAGAAGATGATCCAATAATATGATCCATGTGTTATTCATTGTTTCATATTCTATTTAAAAACAAATTAACACCAACATATAAACAATGTGATATTTAGTTTCACTGATTTAACCTAAATCAGGTCACCGCAGCGTTTTTCTGTTTAACTCTAATTATTACGTGTTTACTAATCATTTATTCTTAATATTCATATTAAAATGTGTGTGTTGTGGTGTATAGTTTCTCCACTCTCCCCCACACCTTTGGAAACTACACACACCCATTGTCTTTTATTGTGAAGAGGGGCGGTCTGAAGCTTTTATTGTGAAGGATTTGATGGATGTGTGCGCAGCAGCTTCACTGTCTGACACACACACAAACACACACACACACACACACACACACAACAGCGCGAGCCTCAGGTCTTCATCCTCATCATCACAGTAACACCCGTGTGTGGTGCGTGTGGTGAGTGTGTGTGCGCGTGTGCGATAAACTGATCATCAAGGGTCACACACATGTTCTCTCTATAGATGTAATATAGTATATATATGATACTATATGAGAGAGGAGAGGACCTCTATCCTATATCTCTATATATATATAATCCTCTTATATATCTTATATATAGTCTATCTATTATATATATACGTATATATATATCCAGGTTACCATCCCCTGCCATGAGGCAGGGGCGGGAGCAGGATTTTATTGACAGAAATACATTATTTCTTCACAGAAATGATTAAGTTTTATGATTTACTTTGTCTACAAAATTTTTCCCCGTGTTGTAACATAAAACAATACAGATCTTACATTCATGCTTAAAATATTCCAGACCATCCCTTTCCCATTTCATTGTAGTCTGTCCTGAAGAAGAAGTTACAGGTCCGTCATGTGGGTTTAGATCATTCTCGTTATAAATTGTAAATAAAACATTGTAGTTAAATCCACTAAAAACTGTGACACAGCTTTGGTTCAAACCTGTACACGTACAGTATATATATGATCATAATTCATTTCAGTACCAGGTGAAGTCAGACTGTCACACAGGTATACTGTATATGTATATATTTATATTACGGTGACCATACGTCTGTATTTACCTGTACAGACTTGTCCTTTTTTCATGTCTTGTTCAGACTGTCTAAGAATATTTTACAAACTCGTCAAAATGTCCAGGTTTCCCAGGGACCCTGAACACATCTCAGCAACACGTTAATGTAAAACACAGTAAGTGTTAATAT
>NC_041064.1:428823-468823 GCF_900634775.1 Gouania willdenowi
ATATTTTTTTACCAAATGAAACACACACGTTGCATATGACTTCACTCTGTTTGCACCAGTTACACTTTGGGCTGATTCTGCTTCTAAGTGCATAGAGTAGTATGGGTGAAGCACACAGTGAATTTGCACAACTGTCAACACAATGTCTGCTCACACTTTTTGTAAAACAATACACACAGTGAACACATGTATACATTACTGTAGACACCACACAGGACACCAGACTAATGCTGTTGACAAATATTATTTATTTTATTCCATATACTCAAGCCAACATGGAGAAAAAAGAAAACATTTCCCAGTTTTCATGAACATAACATTTTATCCTGTACAAAAAAAGAAAACAGCACATAAACTGCTACTGTTGGTATCTTCTCCTAGCTGGATCTGACCAGAGAATTTCATCCACATCACAGGCGAGAATGGCCGTGATGCCGTATCCACCCCTGTATGGCTGTGGCCTCAATCTGGTCACAGGCCTCCTCCATGGCCTGAATGAGGGCTACCCGAGCCAGGGGGTGCAGGTCGTAAACCTTCCACCCCGCCATGCCGAGAAGAATTCTTCAATTGGGGTTAAGAAATGGAGAATATGGTGAAATGTGGGTGCTGCGTAAACCAGTTCTGAACCAGAGCAGAGGGTGGAATGAAACATGTATTGGATCTGCATGTTATTTATGATTGTGAGCTTGTATACTCTGTCCAAAAATGTAAGGATGTGAGGTGTTTTATACAGACCCATGTTGGCATGGTGGTGGAGGACCCCATTCTGGGTGATGTTACCCCCACGTTGCCCCGGGACACTAATAATTGCCCTCTGGCCAATTCCATTTCTTCCCCTCCTTCTGACCTTTGAGAGGTTGAACCCACCTCGTCTCTGTAGATGAACTCATGCTGAATGGCCTCAGCATCCATTTGTAAAACTCTCTAAAATACAGTGTGTAGTTCAGCATAGATTTAGTGTACAGTACATTTACATGTAAAAAAGGTTATGTGTGCAGTATGTAACATCAGAGTGAACAATACATACCTCCACATACTCATGTTTGACCCTCTCTGAGTTCCTCTCGGTACAACTGTTTCATTTGTACCTGATGTACCTTCAGGATACGAGCTATGGTGGACAGAGACCTGATTCACATTATTAAAGATCATTTGGTCGTCAATAATATTGGCCTGGATTTCACGAAGCCTGATGGCATTATTTGCCAAAACCATATTCACAATCTCGCTCTCCTGCAGTGGTGTGAAGATGGGAGCCCTTCCTCCTCGTTGTACTCGACCCTCAATCCTATGTAGAACAAAATACATGTAACCTACTGTAAAATGTCACAGGAAGTGGTATCAAAAGTGCTGATATGGGGTGCATACAGTAAGAAGCTGTAAACAGGTCATGTTTTTACCTGTTCTCCAGTCTGAATGTCCTTATGACAGATGTCACGGTGACTCAGTCCAGCCTCCCTCAGCGTCAATCCATGGTTCACAACATGGTCCACAAGAGTTGGACCTCTTCTCCTTTGAGCTTCACCTACTCCTGCTTGAGGTCTTCCTCTTCCTCTTCCTCTTCCTCTTCCTCTTCCTCTTCCTCTTCCTCGGCCACGGCCTCTGCCTCCTTCTTCTCCTCCTTCTCCAATTCCCCCTCTCATCCTCACTCTTCCTCTTCCTCCTCCTTCCATTTTGGTTAAGCTCGGTGAACTCACCTGCTGCATTTGTTCTAGTGCTTAAACCTGATGGTGTGTCTACAATGAAGTAATGTTGTGTTTGACCACCTGATGGCAGTGTTCAATCAACTGGCTCATAGGTGGTCATTTGACAGTCAGTGCTTTGGAATTGAAAGGAAGTGACATCTTGATATACTTCTGTGTCTAATGCATAGACGTGTGTGTTAGTGTTTCAAATCACGGTGTGTATTGTTTTGCACAAAGTGTGAACGGACTCATTGTGCTTACAGTGGTGCACATCTGGGGCCAAGTTTTGCTCCTTGAGTGTAAGGTTTTGATAATTGGGCAACACTTGAGATTTTAGTATTTATTCAATGGTAAAAAACTGTAATAAACACTGTGTTGTGTTGTCAGGTTTCCTCTCTGGGAGTCGACTGTGCGTGCTTAGCGATGTCCTGCAGGGGGCGGAGCCTACGTCGCTCCAGGAGAACGTCACAGTTCGCTGTGGCCGAGGATTTCGTTGCTATGGATTGTGGGAAAAAACGTTGGATGGTGAATTTCGTCTGCTCAACCAAGGTGAAGCTCTTTGAAACGTGCATGTTAGCACGTTAGCATTGATGCTAACAGCCTGTGTGCTGAGTCACATGTTTATCAGTGTGTATTAGTTTAAACTGTATGTTGTTCCTGTTTGCTAATCCCAAAGTATTGACTCACAGGGTGCTGGACCCATGTTGGGAACCATCAGGAGTGTGTGAGCGAACACTGCATCCTGCACACACACACTTCTCTGATGAACGCACACTATCATTTCTGCTGCTGTGACCGAGACCTCTGCAACGCCAACTACACCACGGAGAGCCCCGCCCCCCAACCAATCAGAGCATCCAACAGGGACGCCAGCACGACAGGTGAGCAGCCAATCAGAGCCCAGGATCTGGACTTCCTGATCCTCCACACACACATTAACATGCAGTTGTGTGTGTGTGTGTTTACAGTACATCAGCTGACGTCAGAGGAGGCGGTGCTTGTTGCCTTAGCGACCGTTGCTATAGCGGCCATCCTCATCGTAGTACTGTTTCTGGGATACCGCCTTATGAAAAGTACACACACACACACACTAATGACTCACACACACACTAATGACTCACACACACTAATGACTCACACACACTAATGACTCACACACACACTAATGACTCACACACACTAATGACTCACACACACTAATGACTCACACACACACACTAATGACTCACACACACACACTAATGACTCACACACACTAATGACTCACACACACTAATGACTCACACACACACACTAATGACTCACACACACACTAATGACTCACACACACTAATGACTCACACACACAGTAATGACTCACACACACACACTAATGACTCACACACACTAATGACTCACACACTAATGACTCACACACACTAATGACTCACACACACACACACCAATGACACACACACACTAATGACTCACACACAAATGACTCACACACACACACACCAATGACACACACACACTAATGACTCACACACACACACCAATGACACACACACACTAATGACTCACACACACTAATGACTCACACACACTAATGACTCTCACACACTAATGACTCTCACACACTAATGACTCACACACACTAATGACTCACACACACTAATGACTCTCACACACTAATGACACACACACACTAATGACTCACACACACTAATGACTCACACACACTAATGACTCACACACACACACCAATGACACACACACACTAATGACTCACACACACTAATGACTCACACACACTAATGACTCACACACACTAATGACTCACACACACTAATGACTCTCACACACTAATGACTTACACACACTAATGACTCACACACACTAATGACTCACATACACTAATGACTCACACACACTAATGACTCACACACACTAATGACTCACACACACTAATGACTCACACACACACACCAATGACTCACACACACTAATGACTCACATACACTAATGACTCACACACACTAATGACTCACATACACTAATGACTCACACACACTAATGACTCACACACACACACCAATGACACACACACACTAATGACTCACACACACTAATGACTCACACACACTAATGACTCACACACACTAATGACTCTCACACACTAATGACTTACACACACTAATGACTCACACACACTAATGACTCACACACACTAATGACTCACACACACTAATGACTTACACACACTAATGACTCTCACACACTAATGACACACACACACTAATGACTCACACACACTAATGACTCACACACACTAATGACTCACACACACACACCAATGACACACACACACTAATGACTCACACACACTAATGACTCACACACACTAATGACTCACACACACTAATGACTCACACGCACTAATGACTCTCACACACTAATGACTTACACACACTAATGACTCACACACACTAATGACTCACATACACTAATGACTCACACACACTAATGACTCACACACACTAATGACTCACACACACACACCAATGACACACACACACCAATGACACACACACACTAATGACTCACACACACTAATGACTCACACACACTAATGACTCACATACACTAATGACTCACACACACTAATGACTCTCACATACTAATGACTCACACACACTAATGACTTACACACACTAATGACTCACACACACTAATGACACACACACACTAATGACTCACACACACTAATGACTCTCACACACACTAATGACTCTCTCACACACACACTAATGACTCTCACACACACTAATGACTCACACACACTAATGACACACACACACTAATGACTCACATACACTAATGACACACACACACTAATGACTCACACACACTAATGAATCTCACACACACACTAATGACTCACACACACTAATGACTCACACACACTAATGACTCATACACACACACTAATGACTCACACACACTAGTGACTCACACACACTAATGACTCACACACACTAATGACTCACACACACACAATAATGACTCACACACACACACTAATGACTCACACACACTATTGACACACACACACTAATGACACACACACACTAATGACTCACACACACTAATGACTCACACACACTAATGACTCACACACACACACTAATGACTCACACACACTAATGACTCAAACACACACACTAATGACTCACACACACTAATGACTCACACACACTAGTGACTCACACACACTAATGACTCACACACACTAATGACTCACACACACAATAATGACTCACACACACTAATGACTCACACACACACTATTGACTCACACACACACTAATGACTCACACACACTAATGACTCACACACACTAATGACTCACACACACACTAATGACTCACACACACACACTAATGACTCACACACACTATTGACACACACACACACTAATGACTCACACACACTAATGACTCACACACACACACTAATGACTCACACACACTAATGACTCAAACACACACACTAATGACTCACACACACACTAATGACTCACACACACTTATGACTCACACACACTAATGACTCACACACACACTAATGGCTCACACACACTAATGACTCACACACACTAATGACTCACACACACACTAATGACTCACACACACACTATTGACTCACACACACACTAATGACTCACACACACACTATTGACTCACACACACACTAATGACTCACACACACTAATGACTCACACACACACTAATGACTCACACACACACTATTGACTCACACACACACTAATGACTCACACACACTAATGACTCACACACACACTAATGACTCACACACACACTAATGACTCACACACACACACTAATGACTCACACACACTATTGACACACACACACTAATGACTCACACACACACTAATGACTCACACACACACTAATGACTCACACACACACTATTGACTCACACACACACTAATGTCTCACACACACTAATGACTCACACACACTAATGAATCACACACACACTAATGACATACACACACTAATGACTCACACACACTAATGACTCACACACACTAATGACTCACACACACACTAATGACTCACACACACACTAATGACTCACACACACTAATGACTCACACACACTAATGACTCACACACACTATTGACACACACACACACTAATGACTCACACACACTAATGACTCACACACACACTAATGACTCACACACACTATGACTTCACACACACTAATTGACTCACACACACACTAATGACTCACACACACTAATGACTCACACACACTAATGACTTACACACACTAATGACTCACACACACACACTAATGACTCACACACACACTAATGACTCACACACACTATTGACACACACACACACTAATGACTCACACACACACTAATGACTCACACACACTAATGACTCACACACACACACTAATGACTCACACACACTAATGACTCACACACACTATTGACACACACACACACTAATGACTCACACACACACTAATGACTCACACACACTATTGACTCACACACACACTAATGACTCACACACACTATTGACACACACACACTAATGACTCACACACACTAATGACTCACACACACTATTGACTCACACACACACTAATGACTCACACACACTAATGACTCACACACACTATTGACTCACACACACACTAATGACTCACACACACTAATGACTCACACACACTAATGACTCACACACACACTAATGACTCACACACACACACTAATGACTCACACACACTATTGACACACACACACACTAATGACTCACACACACACTAATGACTCACACACACTATTGACTCACACACACACTAATGACTCACACACACTAATGACTCACACACACACACACTAATGACTCACACACACTAATGACTCACACACACACTAATGACTCACACACACACACTAATGACTCACACACACTATTGACACACACACACACACACTAATGACTCACACACACACTAATGACTCACACACACACACTAATGACTCACACACACTATTGACTCACACACACACTAATGACTCACACACACTATTGACACACACACACACTAATGACTCACACACACTAATGACTCACACACACTATTGACACACACACACACACACTAATGACTCACACACACTATTGACACACACACACACACACTAATGACTCACACACACTAATGACTCACACACACACACTAATGACTCACACACACTATTGACTCACACACACACTAATGACTCACACACACTATTGACACACACACACACTAATGACTCACACACACACACTAATGACTCACACACACACACTAATGACTCACACACACTATTGACACACACACACACTAATGACTCACACACACACACTAATGACACACACACACACACTAATGACTCACACACACACACTAATGACTCACACACACACACACTAATGACTCACACACACACACACTAATGACACACACACACTAATGACTCTCACACACACTAATGACACACACACACTAATGACTCACACACACACTAATGACTCTCACACACACTAATGACTCACACACTAATGACTCACACACACTAATGACTCACACACACACTAATGACTCACACACACACACTAATGACACACACACACTAATGACTCTCACACACACTAATGACACACACACACTAATGACTCTCACACACACTAATGACTCTCACACACACTAATGACTCACTCACACACACTAATGACTCACACACACACACTAATGACTCACACACACACACTAATGACTCACACACACACACTAATGACTCACACACACTAATGACTCTCACACACACACACTAATGACTCTGACACACACACACTAATGACTCACACACACTATTGACACACACACACACTAATGACTCACACACACTAATGACTCACACACACACACTAATGACTCACACACACTAATGACTCACACACACTAATGACTCACACACACACACTAATGACTCACACACACTATTGACACACACACACTAATGACTCACACACACTAATGACTTACACACACTAATGACTCACACACACACACTAATGACTCACACACACACTAATGACTCACACACACTATTGACACACACACACACTAATGACTCACACACACTAATGACTCACACACACTAATGACTCACACACACACTAATGACTCACACACACTATTGACACACACACACACTAATGACTCACACACACACTAATGACTCACACACACTATTGACTCACACACACACTAATGACTCACACACACTATTGACACACACACACACTAATGACACACACACTAATGACTCACACACACTAATGACTCACACACACTAATGACTCACACACACTAATGACTCACACACACTATTGACTCACACACACACACTAATGACTCACACACACTAATGACTCACACACACTAATGACTCACACACACACTAATGACTCACACACACACACACACACACACACACACTAATGACTCACACACACACTAATGACTCACACACACTATTGACTCACACACACACTAATGACTCACACACACTAATGACTCACACACACACACTAATGACTCACACACACTAATGACTCACACACACACATACACACACCCACACACACACACCACACACACACTATGATCACACACACACTAATGACTCACACACACACTAATGACTCAACACAACAATGACTCACACACACACTAATGACTCACACACACTATTAGCCCCACACAACTAATGACTCACACCACACACTAAGACTCACACACACTATGACTCACACACAACACTAATGACTCACACACACTAATGACTCACCACACACTAAGTTACTCACACACACTAATGACTCCACACACACACTAATGACTCACACACACTAATGACTCACACCCACTATTGACACACACACACACTAATGACTACACACACTAATGACTCACACCCACTAATACTCACACACACACTAATGAACCACACACTAATGACTCACACACACACACTTACTCACACACACTAATGACTCACACACACACACATACACACACACACTAATGACTCTCACACACACTAATGACACACACACACTAATGACTCACACACACACACTAATGACTCTCACACACACTAATGACTCACACACACTAATGACTCACACACACACACTAATGACTCACACACACACACTAATGACTCACACACACACACTAATGACACACACACACTAATGACTCTCACACACACTAATGACACACACACACTAATGACTCACACACACACTATGATCTCACACACACATGACTCACCAACACTAATGACTCACACACACACCACTAATGACTCACACACACCACTAATGATCACCCACACTAATGACTCTCACACACACACACTAATGACTCTGACACACACACACTAATGACTCACACACACTAATGACTCACACACACACACAACACACACACTAATGACTCACACACACACTAATGACTCACACACACTATTCTAATTACTCACACACACTAATGACTCCACACACACTAATGACTCACACACACTAATGACTCACACACACTAATGACTCACACAAATGTTGTTTGGTTAAAGTTGAACGAATGCTTTGATCTGATTTTGTTTTCAAATTAACTTCATTTCCTTTCATTTGTAAAGTGTGTTTTAAATCTTTGTTCTTCATCGTAGTAAAGTGTTTATTGTATGTTTTCTGGTGTAAACTTTACTGCTGCTGCTAATGGGACTGTTCTCCTGCTCTCCAGCTGGTCCTTGACCTCCAGTGTTTGTGCTGTGGTTGTGTTCAGGGAGGAAGAGTGTGAGCTCTGAGGACAGGATGGAGGCGTCGGATGGAGAGCTTCAGCTGGAGGAGGTACCGAACCACGCCCAGACCCCCCCCGCTGGGTGCCCTCTAACCCTCCTACTCTCTCTGTAGATGATTGTCGAGGCCGTACGGCGCTGTGTTTTAGAGGCGTGTTGAACGAGCGCTGTGTTGCTGTTAAACTGTTTAACTCAGAGAACCGTCAGACATTCTTTAGGGAGCGGTTCCTCTACGGCCGGCTGCCCCCCCACCACAACCTGGTCCACCTCCTCAGGGCCGGCCAACGCATAGGGGCCGATGGGCAGCCAGAGTTCATCATCGTTATGGAGTTCTACTCAAATGTGAGACACACACACACACACACACACACACACACACTCTTTGACACTGTCCTGCGTGTGTGTGTGTGTGTGTGTGTGTGTGTGTGTGTCAGGGCTGTCTGTCCCAGTATCTGTCCGTCCACTCAGTGGACTGGTGGACCATGTGCCGAATGACTCATGGTGTCACCCTCGGTCTGTCCTTCCTCCATACAGAGCTACACACACCAGGTGTGTGTGTGTGCGTGTGCGTGTGTGTGTAACCCTGCTGGTGTCTTCAGGTGAGTCCAAAGTGGGCGTGGCCCACAGGGATGTGAGCAGCAGGAACATTCTGGTGAGATCTGACCTCAGCTGTGTCCTGTCTGACTTCAACCTGTCCATCAGCCTCAAGGACACACCCTGTTACCATGGAGACCAGCACACCCTGCCCATAGCCGAGGTCTGTGTGTGCGTGCGAGAGTGTTAGTGGGCATGGGGGACTAAGTGTGTGTGTCCAGGTGAGGTCAGTCCGGTACCTGTCTCCTGAGGTCCTGGGGGGGTCAGTGAACCTGAGGGACTGGGGGCGTGCTCTGAAGAAGGTGGACGTCTACGCCCTGGGTCTGATGTTCTGGGAGAGCTTTAGAAGGTGTTCAGACCTGTTCACAGGTAACACACACACACACACACGCACACACACACGATGTTAAACAACTAAATAGTAGGGATGTAACGATTCACTCAACTCCCGATACGATTCGATTCACGATACTGGGTTCACGATACGATTCTCTCACGATTTTTTCATTTACAAAATGGGACTGTAGACAAATTTAGAAAATACTGTATTATTTTCCTTATATTTTTCATTGTCAAAAGAATTCCTTGATAAACTATTCAAAACAATGCAATTTAACTAAAAATAAATCTTGAATGAAATAAATAAAGGAATAATACAAATGAAAATGAAGCCTATTAATTTAAATTCTGGTTCTATAATAAACAATGCAAAACTACATAATAGTTCTTTTTCTTTTAAAAGTGCAACTGAAAATGTATTTTGTGCCTTAATAATTGGACTTTAAAAAAAAAAAAAAGTCATTACACTGATTTACGTCATATTTGTTTGGACCAGCAGAGGGTGCTGGTAACACAGTGGTCGGTTGGCATGCAGATATCTTGCAGTGAAGAAGAGAAGCTATGCTAGCAGACAGAGCTAATAGAAAAACGTGACTTTTACAGATATTCAAGTAATATTACAGATATTCTTTCGGTGCTAAAGGGGTAATGAATCATTTATTAACATGTTTAAGAGTAGAAGGCGGCCAGAAAGAAACTATTAGCAGACTCCGCCTGCCGCCTACACTTCCGGATAGCGCCCTCTGCTGGTTAAAAAAAAGTACTGCGATACATTTGTCAGAAAATTGATATCAACCGTGATACCTATGAATCGATTTTTAACTGCCTTACGATTAATCGTTACATCCCTACTAAATAGTGTTTATTATTTAACATAATGTGTAATATGAATAAATAATATTATGATTACATTGTTTACAAAACACTAACTTATATTTAATTAAAATATATTCATGCTTTTCTGGATTTTTAGTAAATTTTCTTAAACAAATGTGTTTTTGTATTAAAATGAAAACATGACTTAGTCCAGAACATTCCAGAGAAATATAAACTGAACAGTGTAAAATATTTATAATATCTGTAAATATCATGAAATAAACAGAACAACTGATGAAGATGATGATTTTAGTCTGAAATAGTTTTTCTACATAACAGTTGATAAGTTGGGTCAGACGATGCTATCTGTAGCAGCGCTTCTAGCCCCGCCCACATCCTCTACCACAGAGTGGTCGACTGTCACTACAATCATTTATCACTGACTTTGTTCATTTGTCACTCATGGATTTATTATTGGTTCTGAACCCTGTCTGAGTGTCAGTGTGGATTGGAGACACTGTCTGCTCCACTAGGACCATTGTCCCTGCTAGCTGCTACATGTTAGCATTGATGCTAGCTGCTACATGTTAGCATTAAGGTGTTAGCTGCTACATGTTAGCATTGAGGTGCTAGCTGTTACATGTTTGCATTGAGGTACTAGCTGTTACTTGTTAGCATTGAGGTACTAGCTGGTACATGTTAGCATTGAGGTGCTAGCTGCTACATGTTAGCATTGAGGTACTAGCTGTTACATGTTAGCATTGAGGTACTAGCTGCTACATGTTAGCATTAATGTGCTAGCTGTTACATGTTAGCATTGAGGTACTAGCATTGAGGTGCTAGCTGCTACATGCTAGCATTGAGGTGCTAACTGCTGCATGTTAGCATTGAGGTGCTAGCTGCTACATGTTAACATTTAGGTGTTAACTGCTACATGTTTTTCGCGGCGGTGTTAGCTGTTACATGTTAGCATTGAGGTGCTAGCTGCTACATGTTAGCATTAATGTGCTAGCTGTTACATGTTAGCATTGAGGTACTAGCTGGTACATGTTAGCATTGAGGTGCTAGCTGCTACATGTTAGCATTGAGGTGCTAACTGCTGCATGTTAGCATTGAGGTGCTAGCTGCTACATGTTAACATTTAGGTGTTAACTGCTACATGTTTTTCGCGGCGGTGTTAGCTGTTACATGTTAGCATTGGTGAAAGTTTTTGTTTTGTGCTGAACGTGAAGGTTTAAATCCTCTTCATGGACTAGGATCAGGCTTGGATTGATCATGAAAACAACCTTTAATGTCCACAGGTTCAGGTTCTGAAGGTCCACAGGTCTTCAGCCCTCCAGAATTAGCTGCAGGATTAGAAGGTTCAAATCCTGCTGGTCCACAGAGTCCAGGACCTGAGCCCCAGTCAGCTGACCTCACACCACGAGGACGGACCAATCCCAGGAGAGCTGAGCGACCCCGGTCCTTGGACCTGTCCTCTCCTGGTCTAGCCTTGGGTAGATGTTCTCCTCCTATCGTAGCTCCTGGTGCTGGAGGTATCAGATGTTCAAACTCTGCTCTTTTTCACAGATGTTCCTCTCAGTGCTTCAGCGGAGAAGATCAAACGTCGGGTCAAGACTCCGTACACTCTGAAGAAATGGCGTCCGGCCTCCTGGGTTGTCTCCACTGATCAGGTTTTGAACTTTAACCTTCACCGAGCAGGGACCTTCAGGATGAACCAGTCCAAATCCAGCATGGCAGTGTTTTTGGTTGGGGGAGGAGCTACAGAGACAACGACCTCTGACCCTGACGGGATCACCTCCTTCTGACCCGGTGCTTGGACATGGGTCATGTGACCTCCTGTCTTCCTTTAAACTGAAACCTGGAGCTGGTCCAGGACCGCCTGTCAGAACCTGGACCTATTAAGGTCATGAAGAGACCTTATTGTTGTGGTGACCTGTGAACCGTGGTGTGCTGTAGATGTTTGTGAGTTAAAACAGGAGGATGGAGACCATGTGAATGTCAAAGATCACATTGAGACCACCCCTCAGAGGGTTCTCCTGGTTCTGCGTTGTGAGATTCTTCACCATAGCCACACCCCCTCTGACACTAAAGGTTTCTGTGAAGCTCCTGGTTCTGCAGATCACATGGAGTCCACGTCTCGTTCCCACGGCTATCCAGGTTAGCTCAGGTGGTTTCAAAGTCTTCCTGCTTTCTTGTTTCTCCTTGATCAGCATGGTCTTTAGTCCTCGGGTGTTGGACCTTGGTGCAAGTTGTTTAATGTCTTCTTGATGGTTGTGATGGTCTGGACCACGGTCAGGTCCAGCAGCTGTTTGTGTTCTGGCTGTGCTGGGCTATCAGTTGTACCTTTGGACCTTCATGGTTCTGCTGCTGCTCGCAGGCTGTAGGAAACCTGAGGTCCTTGTGAGGAGCAGTGGTTGTAAAAGAAGAACACTAAACGTAGTCCAGGGAACATCCTCCTGAGAACCCTTCTGGTCTCTGGTCCTGGTCCTGCAGCTGATGTTGATGTGTGAGGATGTTACATTACTATTTCCATCCCTGAGGAGGTCAACCACAAACATTATCCCTGCACGGTCAGTCCTGTAGCGTGTCATTACTTCCTAGTGGTTCAACACAAGGAGAACATCTTTTCTTCTTCTGTCTTTCTGACATCTTGTCTCTTTAAGGCTTTCTAAGGGTGTGTTCACACCCACAGATCCTCTGATAGTCCTCCTGGTTTGGTTGGTGTGAACATAAACCAAGTCTAGAGTGGATCAAATAGGAGAATTCTAGAGTGATTGTTTCTGTGGCTCTCTGAGCGTTTCCATTCAAAGTCTAGAGTGATTAGGTTCACTGTGAACACAACCGCCCTCAGAGCAGGTCAAACACAGGAAGTATCAGAGATGACGTAGAGCGCACGGCATTGTGGGTGATCAGGAGAACCGATGAGGGCCCAAACCAGAGCTTTAAAACCAGGAAAAAGAGGACAAAATGTTGCTGCTCCATTGTTATTTTTTTTTTTTCCAAAATATGTTTATTGGATTTTTGCTTTCAAAAACACAAGATATAATAGAACAGCAAAAACAAAAGCAGATCAAACAGAGAACAAACAAAAAACAAACAAACATTCCGGCTCAGTTTAGACAGGTGGGATAGTCGAACGTAGAGAAGAGAAAGATGCAGTTAAACATACTGTAGGGGTTGTCTTAGAGGTTCACACAGCACCTCTATAAAAAAGGGTGGAAATATCCATACCAATGTACGACATAAAAGGGTCCCAGATTTTGTGAAACACATCATCTTTATCATGTAATTTGCAGGTTAAGTAGTCCAGAGACACGTATTCCAATACTGTCCGATGCCACTGATCTTTGCATGGAGCTTTATAATCCAGTTCAGAAGGACACATTTCCTCGCACAAAATGTAAGCATTCTATAAAGTCTCCTTTCATATTTTCCAGTGATAGTGACATCAGATATTCCAAGTAACATGGTCAATGGATTACACTCTGTAGTAACAGAAAGTGAAAATATTTTCCCTAGTTCACATTTTACAACATACCAAAAATATTGTATTTTTGTACAGGCCCAATAACAATGTGTAAGAGTGCCCACTTCAATCTTACATTTGGGGCATAACGGAGAAAGGTCAGAATTAAATTTATGACGTAGGGAGGGAGAGATATGAACACGATGTAAAATTTTAAATTGTAGAGCTTTTACTCGATTACAGACACTTAGGGAGTTAGCATTACTCCATACATCGTCCCAATCCTCATTACTAATTTACATCCCCAATTCTTTCTCCCACAGCCCTCGCAAATGGGAAATGTTAGTGTTTGAATACTCTTTAAGTATGTTATAAGATGACTTAATAGAGGTTTTAAACTTGGGTAAGAATATTTGCTTTTCAAAGTCAGAAACAGATTGGTCCGAAAGTAATGAAGTTTTCTTTTGAACATAATCTCTCACTTGCAAATAGCGGAAAAAATCCTGTCTCTTGATGTGATATTTATCAACCATTTGGTCAAAGGACAGCATAGAGGGTCCGTCCATTAAGTTTGAGAGAATAGAGATCCCTTTAGATTCCCAAACCCCAAATCCATAGTCAGTCGTTCCCGGTGGAAAGAGAGGGTTATCACACAGAGGTGTAAATAAAGAAGTCAGTTGAGATCGCCCTTCCAATTTTTGAACTATGTTCCATGCCTTTACAGTGAGAATTGAAAGTGGATTTTACTGCAGGACAACTTCAGATTTTTGAACTTTTTAAGAAATAACAAATTCTTCAAAGGGAATTTGGACATGGAGCCTCTATATTCAGCCAGAGAGAGACAGGATTCTGAACCCAGTCAGCTGCAGCACGCATGTGAGCGCTGAGCTGATATTTCCTTATGTCTGGGAGGTCGAGGCCTCCTTTTGAGGATGGAAGGCATAGTGTGGAGATTTTTAAACGTGGTTTCCTTCCAGCCCAGATGAATGAGCTCATCCATCCATTCAAAGTTTTTATTGTCTTATGTGTGAAAAGAATTGGGATCATCTGAATCGGATATAACAGTCGGGGCAGGACATTCATCTTCAGGAGCGAGACACGGCCCAACCAGGAAAGGGGTAAATTTTTCCATCTCTCAAAGTCCAGTTTAATACGATCAAAGAGGGGAATAAAATTACATTTATACATTCTATCAAAGTTGGGTACTACTTTGATCCCTAAATATTTAAATCCTTCTGGTGACCACGTGAAAGGGAATGGAGAGGGGATTTTAGGTTTTTCTTTTAAAGTGCCCAAAGGCATAACCTCTGATTTGTTAAAATTTATTTTGTATCCTGAGATGGCACTGAATCTACTGATGGTCTCAACAAGAGAGGGAATGGACACCTCAGGCCTAGTCAAGAAAATAAGGACATCATCCGCGTACAAAGTAATCTTATGATGCCTCTCACCGATAGCTATACCGTGTATGTCCGTATTGACTCGCACAGCTTCCGCTAAAGGCTCGATGGCTAAGGAAAAAAGCAGCGGGGAGAGGGGACAGCCCTGGCGTGTACCCCTCCGAACCTGAAAGCTGGGAGACCGCAGACCGTTTGTTAGGACCGCCGAGCAGGGGCTACTATAGAGAAGCTTAATCCAATTTATAAATGTGCTACCCAAACCAAATTTATTTAAGGTGTAAAACAGAAAAGGCCATTCGACACGATCAAATGCCTTTTCAGCATCAAGAGAGGCAACCAGACCATGCATTGACTTTTGTTGAAAAATTTGTATCACGTTCAGCAACCTACGCATGTTATTGTATGAATTGCGGCCCCTAATGAAGCAAGGGGAGTAGTCCTTCCAGACGTTTCGCTAGCACCTTCGAGAGAATTCTCAAATCGACATTTAATAGAGAGATTGGCCGATACGAAGCACAATCTTCAGGTGGTTTTTCCTTTTTGAGAATTAGTGAAATATTGGCTTCCCTCAAAGACGCAGGCAATAGGCCTTTTACAAATGAATCATTATACATATTTAGAAGTGGATCTACTAATACATCTAAAAATTCTTTATAGAATTCGGAACTGAGTCCGTCAGGTCCTGCCGCCTTCCTAGACTGTAATCCTTTAATAGCATCCAAAACTTCTTTCCTAGATATTGGAGAGTCTAAGGAAGATTTTTGATCCTCTGTTAATGTAGGAAGATCGAGATGTGAGAAAAAGCTATCCATTAAACCAGAATTATTAGTATGCAACTGTGAATTATATAGTGTCTCATAGAAATTTCTAAATGTATCATTAATTTTTGCTCTGTCGAAAAATTGCATGCCATTTACATCTTTAATTGAAGAAATATTTTGAGAGTCTGCCTTTTTTTTTGTTAAATAGGCCAAATATCTGCCTGGCTTATCGCCATGTTCATATAATTTTTGTCTAGCGAATCTCATTTTCCGTTCTGCTTCATTTGTTAACAAACAGTCTAGTGCGGATCGAAGAGCAGAGATCTCTTTGAGTTTGCCATTTGAAGATTTAATGAGGTAGTCTTGTTCAGCTTTCTTTAATTTAGATTCTAATATAATTCTGTTCTGTTTGTCTTCGTCGTTTACTTTTAGTGTAGGAGGTAATTAGGCCTCTGGAGTAAGCTTTAGATGTCTCCCATAACAATGATGGGTTGTCTGTGGACGCTGCATTGATTGAAAAAAACTGTTTGAATTCCTCCACAAAAAATGAAGCAAATTTTTTATCATATAATATTGAGGAATTGAAATGCCACCTACTGGTCCGATCAGACATACCCCCAATACTACACTCAATAAAGACGGCAGCGTGGCCAGATATAACTATACTACCTATAGAACTTGATGTGATAGATGGCAATAAGGATTTGGGCACAAAAAAATAGTCTATCCGAGTATAGCATGTATGTACCTTTGAAAAAAAAGTAAATTCCTTATCTGTCAGGTGTTGTGCCCTCCACACATCTACAAATGCCAGCTCTTCGCATAGCTTTGAAATTAATTTAGCTTGGGGTAGTAAGTGTTGCTTACCTGCTGGGGATTTGTCCATTAGTGGATTTAAATGGCAATTAAAATCTCCCCCAACAACTAAATTCCTAATATTAAGATTAACTAATTTTGTGAAAGCAGAAACCACGTAGCCCCCCGGTTGTCCAGGGGGGCAGTACAAACTCATAAATGCAACTTCCTCTCCATATAAGATGCCCCTCACAATCACATAACGCCCTCCTGTGTCCTTAATACAGTCTGCCAGTATAAAAGGCACATTTTTCCTGATTAGAATTGCTACAGCCCTACTCCTGGATGAGAAAGAGGAGGAATAAACATATCGAAAGACACCCTGCTGTAATTTAGCATGTTCTTTATCATCTAAGTGTGTTTCTTGTAGCAAGGCTATATGAACCTGTTCCCTCCTCAGATAATTCAAGACCTTTCTCCGTTTGATTGGCGTGTGAATGCCATTCACATTCCAAGTACATATTTTCAGTGTCGACATGGTATTAATTATTCACTTATATAAAACACACATTATTTTAAACACTATCCCATAATATTGTCTATTTGTAAAAGTATTCAACAGAACCGGCCGGAAAAACACATTACGAACACCAAAACAAATGGAAAAGAAAGAAAAACTGCCAAACATTGGCAAAGAACAAAATACACTATTAATCTCCTAATCTGTAGGAGCACAAGTGTAAGGGTTTCCTGGCAACAAGAGTAAGCTCTTATAATAACAAAGAAATAAAAACCTAGCTTACAAAAGGGAGTATTGATATTAGAAATACGACCCACTGTTGTCGAACAAATGCTTACGTATGAATAGTCGTTTCAGTCATTTTAATGCGTGTGAAATATGTCAGCGTGCAGCAGACTGCTACTCACAGAAATACGGAGGTAGCTCACGAGCATCATGGAGACACGTTTTAGTCCGGAGAGTTCTCAACCTCAGATTGTTCCAGAGAGTCCAGGTATTTATCCACATCAGCCGGATTCGAGAAAACTCCGGTGGTCCCACGATGAGTCACCTTGAGTAGGGCGGGGTACAGCATCCTGTATACAGCCCCCACAGACTTCAAGCGTTTCTTCACCATATCGAAACCTTTACGTTTACGAACCACCGCGGCTGAGAAATCTTGAAAAAACATCACTGTTGCATCGCCATGTTTCAGTGGCTGCTTCTTCTTACTTTTCTCCCACGACGCGGTCATAATTTTTTGCTTATCCTGGTAGTTGTGAAGTCTCACCACGACCGGACGCGGTCTCTGGTCCCGGGCTGTGAGCGGTCCTGTGCGGTGTGCTCTCTCCACTTTGATGCGGCCCGTCTTCGTCTCGATATTCAAAAGTTTGGGGAGCCAACTCTCAAAAAACAGCGTGGGATCGCCGCCCTCCGCCCGCTCTTGGATGTTAAGAATTTGGATGTTCTTGCGTTTGCCTCGGTTCTCCAGACTATCGGCGTATTCCAACAGCGGTGCCACCTTTTTCTCCAGCGACTTAACCTTGACGTGTATGGGCGCAGAGGCATCCTCTATGGCCGAGATCCGCGTCTCGGCCTCGTTAATGTGCGTCTCGTGACTCTGCAGCTGTTCCTGCTGAGACTGCAGGAGCTGGGAGATTGGCTCAAACTTGTCTTCAAAAACTTTAGTCAGGTTTGCTGTTACGGCACGAATCACCTCCTGAAGTGCCGGAGTCATAGCCTCTGTGTCGCTAGCAGGAATGTTAGCCTCGTCATTAGCCTCACTGTTGGAAGCTCCAGCTGCGTCAGACACAGGGCTTTTATAGCGTAGCCTGCCGTCAGACTGCCTTAAAAAGTAGCTATTGATGCTCATTGTAAGTTTAGGCAATGCAAAAATTACAGTCTTGCTGCTAATAAGTGGGTTTTAAGATAAAAATCGTGAAATTCTGCGCTGGTACTCCCAAGCCCGACTTTACTTCACGCCGCCATTTTGAAAACCGCTGCTCCATTGTTGAATGTTGGTAAAGAACAAATAGAGAAGGAAGAAGTTTGTGAACTGGTTCCAGTAAGTGGTTACAGACAAACCAAGGAGATGAAATGATCAGCTGTTCTCCACTCATTCAGACCCAGTCCACCACTGAAAACAGTCTAAGGCTTAGGGTTAGTGAATACAGGCCCAGATGTTCCAGAACTAAAAGCACAGACTCAGATGAACTTGTTCCTGGTCCTGATTGGTCAACGGAGAGTTTTGGTTCCTGCTCTGTTGTGGGCGTGTCCCTAAAAAGTAGGCGTGGTGTACAGATGGAGCAGAGATTAGAACACACTATAGTTGCACGATACCCATGATACACACGGTACGTGTACGGTGCCACATTGTAACGGTTCCTACTATACTATAAATACTACACAACGGTACTACCGTGGATTACGATACTACCGGTACCAGTTTCTGCTACATAGCGGTTGTCTCTACTCTCCTCCTGGCTTCTCTCTGCACAGTCTAAACTCACTGCTCACTATTCACTTGAAAACATATCAACATGGCAACCGCTGCCCGTCTGTAGCTGATTGGCTGTTCGTGTGTTTCTGCCGGCACTAAACGACGGAACTGAAGACAGCTCTGCTTCAACAGAAACTCACTTCAAAACAAAGAACAAGCTAAAGTTCTGTTTCACCTGGACACGTGTATGGTTTACAGTCACAAACACCAGAGAACACATGGTAGAAACACCACTAGTCTGTGGGTGGTGGCGTCGTCAGTGGCATCACCAATTTTACTCATAAAAACCAAACTCCAATCGTTCCATTTGGAACTATTTTATCATTAAGCGAGGTAGAGACGGTAAAACAATAGCAGATCTACTGTGCAGGCGCTGTCACCAGCTATAAGAGCCAAAGGAGGAACACTTTTTTGTTTTTTCCACACGGATTATTTTTTACAGAGATATTTACAATGTACAAACAACATTTACAAAATACACACAAATATAGGGAATCAGTTTCTGTTGATTGTATTTTATTTTAGAAGAATTATTATTATTATTGTCAATTAGATTTTTTTTAAAGACAGTGATTTTATTATCCCAAGTTGATTATTTATATTAGTTAAACATAAATTAATTTGCAAAAGAAACTGAATTATTATTTTTTAATTTCAACCATATAAATCTTCATTTATTAGTTTTTTTTATTGCTTATATTCTTTTGTTCATGTACTATTATCATGCACCAAACAACACTATAAGTAATTAATAAGTATTTATAACTTGTACAAATACAGTTCATAATAATATTAATAATAATAGAAAAAGGCTTCAGTATCACGATATTATCCAAAACCGTGATACTTTGTCTGGTATCGTATCGTGGTTACTCATTTTGGTATCGTGACCACTTTAGAACACAGATTGTGTATCAAGGTTAGAACAGCTGAGGGTCACACACTCAGACATCATGGTGGTCTCTCTCAGTGAATAATGATCCTCCTCCTGCAGGTGAACACATCTGGATTAACTCCCACCTCTGCCTGTAGTATGTTTGATACACTTTGTACTGTTTGTAATTTATCACCTGTAACCTTCATCATAACCAATAAAGATAATAAATAGATCATAACCAGTTAGTGACACAACATTTAAACACAACTTCACAACCACAGCTTAGCTAATGTTCATTAAAACTACAGGACATTATAGTGTGTCATCACTGAGTGAAGTGTTCACACACACACACACACACACACTATAATATGAGCAGTTATATGTGTGTGAAATCACAGGCTGGACAACATGTGATGTGTGTATAAAGTGATCATGTGATCACAGCATCATTAACAGTTTTACTGCATTACATCCACTGACCACTGGGGGCGCTACAGAGACTTTAGTGCTTTTCTCACTATTAACATTTACACATCATTTAATGCATTTATTAAAACAATTATTCCAAACTGTAAAACCACGTCACTATGTCAAAATGAATCATCTATTCCTCAAAAGCAAGTGTTTATATCAATGAAACTGTCTGTGTCATCAAAATGAGAAGTGATGACACCATCGTTTATGAACAAGATAGTCAAATTGCTGAGTCATGTTTTCAGTGATGGAGTGATACCAGCAGCAGGTGGAGGAAGATTAAACCGTTTTGGTGAATGAATAGTAAAATAAGATCTTCTTATACTTGAGTTTCCTGGTGAAGTTCAGCTGGTTGTAGAAGATGGAACCAGGAGAGACATGTTATCATCTGTGATCACTGTCCATCATAAGTCACGTCATTTTTAAAACCAATTTAAAGTTATGACAGACACAGTGTAGAGGAGCTCACACACTGACCCACCTATCAGAGCTGTGGGGGCGGAGTCAGCAGACCTCACTGGGTCTATATTTACCTTCAGCTCAGAGTCTCACACACACTTTAACACACATCACTGAGCCTGTAGACCTGCACCACCAGGACCAGGACTGGACCAGGTAGGAGCTCTGATGTCTGCATGTTCTGAGTGTCCCACACTCACAGCTTCATGTCCTAAAAGTCCCTCAGATCCAGGAGGAACTGCTCATCATAGGCTGAGCTCCACCTTCATCCTGGGACAGTCCCACCATCAGCAGGAGCTGAACAACATCTGGACCCAGAAAGATTGAGTACTTGAAGGAGGACAGTGAGGTTCTCTAGATGACCTGCAGAGAAACATGCACTGCCCTGAGCACCATCAGTGTGCAACATGCACACACACACATCAGCCTCTGTGTGCTGCAGGTACACACACACACACACACTGTTATGTGACTTTCATTTGTGTTTGTGTGGAGCTTCAATCATCTGTTCACATGCCAGCTCACTTTATAGCAGCAGTGTGTGTGTGTGTGTGTGTGTGTGTGTGTGTGTGTGTGTGGTCACGCGTTGTGTCTGTTTTAGTCCACATTCCATAGATACCCGATCATCCAGCAGCTCCACATCAGAGATTCTTCTTCTCTGCTCTACAAATCCACCATTATTAACATCACACACACACATTTACAAACAATCATTACATAATAATCATACCACTAGAAACTGAATGAACAGCTAAAAAAAACTGACTATAAACCACGGGGGGGGAGGGGGGGGGGGGGTTAATTTTTTGAACTGAAAGAATAGGTATCTGCTATTTTACAACTGTCCGTGAACGCATCGCATGTGTGAGCCAGTTCTGATTGGCTGTGTAGCGTGCGCCACACCATGTGGTTGGTTGGTGGAGTCGTACTAATGTAGGTTAACAGGTTCCTCTGCTGCAAACACAATGTTCTGTTTTCCAGGAGCCAATCACAGCGCTCCTCAGTGTTCAACATTTGTATGCAGAGCGCTGATTGGCTCCTAGGACATTCAGGACTGTTCTGATTGGCTGTGAAGGCAGCATGAGCAGCACATGCATTGAGCCTGAACAATGTGCTGCTCTCATGTCTCTGCTCACACACAATAAGCGCATCTCGCTGCGCGCAAAGCATGCTGGTCCAGGTCAAAGGTCAGGACTACCCAGCTCCCGCCTCGCTCGTATCATAAAACGTAAACATGGCCGAGTCTGACAAAGTTATTGAATATTTTGAGCGTTGTAAAGTGGATGTTTAAAAGAATATTGTAAGAGACGTGGACACGTTGTTACTGGGAAGAGGAAGAAAGAACTGGTGGCCCTCGCTTGGGCATTGTCATTTCAAAAACAAGCAGGAACGAGAGGCTGTCAACCTTGATTATAAATCTCTGCTTGAGATCGATGTTGACAGTTGATCCTGGGGGGGATCGGGGCATATTGTGGCGAGAAAGAAAAGGACGCCAACAAACCCCCGAAACCTGCTGGGTGAGAGACACCTCTCTAACATGTACACCACAATATAATATTTATATACTAGTTTACTAGTTAGCTTTAATGTAGTACAGTATATGTCAAACTTACTGATTTAATCCATTCGGCACGACGTTCTGGATCTTTTCTTTCAGTAGGAAATGGGATGAGTACGTATGGCGGGTCGCATATACATCGTGAGGTTCATTTATTGCACTCGTGAACGGGGCAAAACTCTTTCATCCACGTATTAATCCCACGTGTACGTTGGAACAGCCACGCACTGA
Organism: Gouania willdenowi; assembly: GCF_900634775.1. Taxonomy (NCBI): domain Eukaryota; kingdom Metazoa; phylum Chordata; class Actinopteri; order Blenniiformes; family Gobiesocidae; genus Gouania; species Gouania willdenowi. The sequence goes on from NC_041064.1 coordinate 452,729, forward strand.
ACAATGGGACCCTTGTCCCATTGACACACACACACTAATGACTCACACACACACACTAATGACTCTCACACACACTAATGACTCACTCACACACACTAATGACTCACACACACACACTAATGACTCACACACACACACACTAATGACTCACACACACACACTAATGACTCACACACACTAATGACTCACACACACACACACTAATGACTCTGACACACACACACTAATGACTCACACACACACACTAATGACTCACACACACACACACACACACACTAATGACTCACACACACACTAATGACTCTGACACACACACACTAATGACTCACACACACACACTAATGACTCACACACACACACACACACTAATGACTCACACACACACTAATGACTCACACACACTAATTACTCACACACACTAATGACTCACACACACACTAATGACTCACACACACTAATTACTCACACACACTAATGACTCACACACACACTAATGACTCACACACACTAATGACTCACACACACTAATGACTCACACAAATGTTTGTTTGGTTAAAGTTGAACGAATGCTTTGATCTGATTTTGTTTTCAAATTAACTTCATTTCCTTTCATTTGTAAAGTGTGTTTTAAATCTTTGTTTTCATCGTAGTAAAGTGTTTATTGTATGTTTTCTGGTGTAAACTTTACTGCTGCTGCTAATGGGACTGTTCTCCTGCTCTCCAGCTGGTCCTTGACCTCCAGTGTTTGTGCTGTGGTTGTGTTCAGGGAGGAAGAGTGTGAGCTCTGAGGACAGGATGGAGGCGTCGGATGGAGAGCTTCAGCTGGAGGAGGTACCGAACCACGCCCAGACCCCCCCCCGCTGGGTGCCCTCTAACCCTCCTACTCTCTCTGTAGATGATTGGTCGAGGCCGTTACGGCGCTGTGTTTAGAGGCGTGTTGAACGAGCGCTGTGTTGCTGTTAAACTGTTTAACTCAGAGAACCGTCAGACATTCTTTAGGGAGCGGTTCCTCTACGGCCGGCTGCCCCCCCCACCACAACCTGGTCCACCTCCTCAGGGCCGGCCAACGCATAGGGGCCGATGGGCAGCCAGAGTTCATCATCGTTATGGAGTTCTACTCAAATGTGAGACACACACACACCACACACACACCACACACACTCTTTGACACTGTCCTGCGTGTGTGTGTGTGTGTGTGTGTGTGTGTGTGTGTCAGGGCTGTCTGTCCCAGTATCTGTCCGTCCACTCAGTGGACTGGTGGACCATGTGCCGAATGACTCATGGTGTCACCCTCGGTCTGTCCTTCCTCCATACAGAGCTACACACACCAGGTGTGTGTGTGTGCGTGTGCGTGTGTGTGTAACCCTGCTGGTGTCTTCAGGTGAGTCCAAAGTGGGCGTGGCCCACAGGGATGTGAGCAGCAGGAACATTCTGGTGAGATCTGACCTCAGCTGTGTCCTGTCTGACTTCAACCTGTCCATCAGCCTCAAGGACACACCCTGTTACCATGGAGACCAGCACACCCTGCCCATAGCCGAGGTCTGTGTGTGCGTGCGAGAGTGTTAGTGGGCATGGGGGACTAAGTGTGTGTGTCCAGGTGAGGTCAGTCCGGTACCTGTCTCCTGAGGTCCTGGGGGGGTCAGTGAACCTGAGGGACTGGGGGCGTGCTCTGAAGAAGGTGGACGTCTACGCCCTGGGTCTGATGTTCTGGGAGAGCTTTAGAAGGTGTTCAGACCTGTTCACAGGTAACACACACACACACACACACGCACACACACACGATGTTTAAACAACTAAATAGTAGGGATGTAACGATTCACTCAACTCCCGATACGATTCGATTCACGATACTGGGTTCACGATACGATTCTCTCACGATTTTTTCATTTACAAAATGGGACTGTAGACAAATTTAGAAAATACTGTATTATTTTCCTTATATTTTTCATTGTCAAAAGAATTCCTTGATAAACTATTCAAAACAATGCAATTTAACTAAAAATAAATCTTGAATGAAATAAATAAAGGAATAATACAATGAAAATGAAGCCTATTAATTTAAATTCTGGTTCTATAATAAACAATGCAAAACTACATAATAGTTCTTTTTCTTTTAAAAGTGCAACTGAAAATGTATTTTGTGCCTTAATAATTGGACTTTAAAAAAAAAAAAAGTCATTACACTGATTTACGTCATATTTGTTTGGACCAGCAGAGGGTGCTGGTAACACAGTGGTCGGTTGGCATGCAGATATCTTGCAGTGAAGAAGAGAAGCTATGCTAGCAGACAGAGCTATAGAAAAACGTGACTTTTACAGATATTCAAGTAATATTACAGATATTCTTTCGGTGCTAAAGGGGTAATGAATCATTTATTAACATGTTTAAGAGTAGAAGGCGGCCAGAAAGAAACTATTAGCAGACTCCGCCTGCCGCCTACACTTCCGGATAGCGCCCTCTGCTGGTTAAAAAAAAGTACTGCGATACATTTGTCAGAAAATTGATATCAACCGTGATACCTATGAATCGATTTTTAACTGCCTTACGATTAATCGTTACATCCCTACTAAATAGTGTTTATTATTTAACATAATGTGTAATATGAATAAATAAATATTATGATTACATTGTTTACAAAACACTAACTTATATTTAATTAAAATATATTCATGCTTTTCTGGATTTTTAGTAAATTTTCTTAAACAAATGTGTTTTTGTATTAAAATGAAAACATGACTTAGTCCAGAACATTCCAGAGAAATATAAACTGAACAGTGTAAAAATATTTATAATATCTGTAAATATCATGAAATAAACAGAACAACTGATGAAGATGATGATTTTAGTCTGAAATAGTTTTTTCTACATAACAGTTGATTAAGTTGGGTCAGACGATGCTATCTGTAGCAGCGCTTCTAGCCCCGCCCACATCCTCTACCACAGAGTGGTCGACTGTCACTACAATCATTTATCACTGACTTTGTCATTTGTCACTCATGGATTTATTATTGGTTCTGAACCCTGTCTGAGTGTCAGTGTGGATTGGAGCACTGTCTGCTCCAATAGGACCATTGTCCCTGCTAGCTGCTACATGTTAGCATTGATGCTAGCTGCTACATGTTAGCATTAAGGTGTTAGCTGCTACATGTTAGCATTGAGGTGCTAGCTGTTACATGTTTGCATTGAGGTACTAGCTGTTACTTGTTAGCATTGAGGTACTAGCTGGTACATGTTAGCATTGAGGTGCTAGCTGCTACATGTTAGATTGAGGTACTAGCTGTTACATGTTAGCATTGAGGTACTAGCTGCTACATGTTAGCATTAATGTGCTAGCTGTTACATGTTAGCATTGAGGTACTAGCATTGAGGTGCTAGCTGCTACATGCTAGCATTGAGGTGCTAACTGCTGCATGTTAGCATTGAGGTGCTAGCTGCTACATGTTAACATTTAGGTGTTAACTGCTACATGTTTTTCGCGGCGGTGTTAGCTGTTACATGTTAGCATTGAGGTGCTAGCTGCTACATGTTAGCATTAATGTGCTAGCTGTTACATGTTAGCATTGAGGTACTAGCTGGTACATGTTAGCATTGAGGTGCTAGCTGCTACATGTAGCATTGAGGTGCTAACTGCTGCATGTTAGCATTGAGGTGCTAGCTGCTACATGTTAACATTAGGTGTTAACTGCTACATGTTTTTCGCGGCGGTGTTAGCTGTTACATGTTAGCATTGGTGAAAGTTTTTGTTTTGTGCTGAACGTGAAGGTTTAAATCCTCTTCATGGACTAGGATCAGGCTTGGATTGATCATGAAAACAACCTTTAATGTCCACAGGTTCAGGTTCTGAAGGTCCACAGGTCTTCAGCCCTCCAGAATTAGCTGCAGGATTAGAAGGTTCAAATCCTGCTGGTCCACAGAGTCCAGGACCTGAGCCCCAGTCAGCTGACCTCACACCACGAGGACGGACCAATCCCAGGAGAGCTGAGCGACCCCGGTCCTTGGACCTGTCCTCTCCTGGTCTAGCCTTGGGTAGATGTTCTCCTCCTATCGTAGCTCCTGGTGCTGGAGGTATCAGATGTTCAAACTCTGCTCTTTTTCACAGATGTTCCTCTCAGTGCTTCAGCGGAGAAGATCAAACGTCGGGTCAAGACTCCGTACACTCTGAAGAAATGGCGTCCGGCCTCCTGGGGTTGTCTCCACTGATCAGGTTTTGAACTTTAACCTTCACCGAGCAGGGACCTTCAGGATGAACCAGTCCAAATCCAGCATGGCAGTGTTTTTGGTTGGGGGAGGAGCTACAGAGACAACGACCTCTGACCCTGACGGGATCACCTCCTTCTGACCCGGTGCTTGGACATGGGTCATGTGACCTCCTGTCTTCCTTTAAACTGAAACCTGGAGCTGGTCCAGGACCGCCTGTCAGAACCTGGACCTATTAAGGTCATGAAGAGACCTTATTGTTGTGGTGACCTGTGAACCGTGGTGTGCTGTAGATGTTTGTGAGTTAAAACAGGAGGATGGAGACCATGTGAATGTCAAAGATCACATTGAGACCACCCCTCAGAGGGTTCTCCTGGTTCTGCGTTGTGAGATTCTTCACCATAGCCACACCCCCTCTGACACTAAAGGTTTCTGTGAAGCTCCTGGTTCTGCAGATCACATGGAGTCCACGTCTCGTTCCCACGGCTATCCAGGTTAGCTCAGGTGGTTTCAAAGTCTTCCTGCTTTCTTGTTTCTCCTTGATCAGCATGGTCTTTAGTCCTCGGGTGTTGGACCTTGGTGCAAGTTGTTTAATGTCTTCTTGATGGTTGTGATGGTCTGGACCACGGTCAGGTCCAGCAGCTGTTTGTGTTCTGGCTGTGCTGGGCTATCAGTTGTACCTTTGGACCTTCATGGGTTCTGCTGCTGCTCGCAGGCTGTAGGAAACCTGAGGTCCTTGTGAGGAGCAGTGGTTGTAAAAGAAGAACACTAAACGTAGTCCAGGGAACATCCTCCTGAGAACCCTTCTGGTCTCTGGTCCTGGTCCTGCAGCTGATGTTGATGTGTGAGGATGTTACATTACTATTTCCATCCCTGAGGAGGTCAACCACAAACATTATCCCTGCACGGTCAGTCCTGTAGCGTGTCATTACTTCCTAGTGGTTCAACACAAGGAGAACATCTTTTCTTCTTCTGTCTTTCTGACATCTTGTCTCTTTAAGGCTTTCTAAGGGTGTGTTCACACCCACAGATCCTCTGATAGTCCTCCTGGTTTGGTTGGTGTGAACATAAACCAAGTCTAGAGTGGATCAAATAGGAGAATTCTAGAGTGATTGTTTCTGTGGCTCTCTGAGCGTTTCCATTCAAAGTCTAGAGTGATTAGGTTCACTGTGAACACAACCGCCTCAGAGCAGGTCAAACACAGGAAGTATCAGAGATGACGTAGAGCGCACGGCATTGTGGGTGATCAGGAGAACCGATGAGGGCCCAAACCAGAGCTTTAAAACCAGGAAAAAGAGGACAAAATGTTGCTGCTCCATTGTTATTTTTTTTTTTTCCAAAATATGTTTATTGGATTTTTGCTTTCAAAAACACAAGATATAATAGAACAGCAAAAACAAAAGCAGATCAAACAGAGAACAAACAAAAAACAAACAAACATTCCGGCTCAGTTTAGACAGGTGGGATAGTCGAACGTAGAGAAGAGAAAGATGCAGTTAAACATACTGTAGGGGTTGTCTTAGAGGTTCACACAGCACCTCTATAAAAAAGGGTGGAAATATCCATACCAATGTACGACATAAAAGGGTCCCAGATTTTGTGAAACACATCATCTTTATCATGTAATTTGCAGGTTAAGTAGTCCAGAGACACGTATTCCAATACTGTCCGATGCCACTGATCTTTGCATGGAGCTTTATAATCCAGTTCAGAAGGACACATTTCCTCGCACAAAATGTAAGCATTCTATAAAGTCTCCTTTCATATTTTCCAGTGATAGTGACATCAGATATTCCAAGTAACATGGTCAATGGATTACACTCTGTAGTAACAGAAAGTGAAAATATTTTCCCTAGTTCACATTTTACAACATACCAAAAATATTGTATTTTTGTACAGGCCCAATAACAATGTGTAAGAGTGCCCACTTCAATCTTACATTTGGGGCATAACGGAGAAAGGTCAGAATTAAATTTATGACGTAGGGAGGGAGAGATATGAACACGATGTAAAATTTTAAATTGTAGAGCTTTACTCGATTACAGACACTTAGGGAGTTAGCATTACTCCATACATCGTCCCAATCCTCATTACTAATTTACATTCCCAATTCTTTCTCCCACAGCCCTCGCAAATGGGAAATGTTAGTGTTTGAATACTCTTTAAGTATGTTATAAGATGACTTAATAGAGGTTTTAAACTTGGGTAAGAATATTTGCTTTTCAAAGTCAGAAACAGATTGGTCCGAAAGTAATGAAGTTTTCTTTTGAACATAATCTCTCACTTGCAAATAGCGGAAAAAATCCTGTCTCTTGATGTGATATTTATCAACCATTTGGTCAAAGGACAGCATAGAGGGTCCGTCCATTAAGTTTGAGAGAATAGAGATCCCTTTAGATTCCCAAACCCCAAATCCATAGTCAGTCGTTCCCGGTGGAAAGAAGAGGGTTATCACACAGAGGTGTAAATAAAGAAGTCAGTTGAGATCGCCCTTCCAATTTTTGAACTATGTTCCATGCCTTTACAGTGAGAATTGAAAGTGGATTTTACTGCAGGACAACTTCAGATTTTTGAACTTTTTAAGAAATAACAAATTCTTCAAAGGGAATTTGGACATGGAGCCTCTATATTCAGCCAGAGAGAGACAGGATTCTGAACCCAGTCAGCTGCAGCACGCATGTGAGCGCTGAGCTGATATTTCCTTATGTCTGGGAGGTCGAGGCCTCCTTTGAGGATGGAAGGCATAGTGTGGAGATTTTTAAACGTGGTTTCCTTCCAGCCCAGATGAATGAGCTCATCCATCCATTCAAAGTTTTTATTGTCTTATGTGTGAAAAGAATTGGGATCATCTGAATCGGATATAACAGTCGGGGCAGGACATTCATCTTCAGGAGCGAGACACGGCCCAACCAGGAAAGGGGCAAATTTTTCCATCTCTCAAAGTCCAGTTTAATACGATCAAAGAGGGGAATAAAATTACATTTATACATTCTATCAAAGTTGGGTACTACTTTGATCCCTAAATATTTAAATCCTTCTGGTGACCACATGAAAGGGAATGGAGAGGGGATTTTAGGTTTTTCTTTTAAAGTGCCCAAAGGCATAACCTCTGATTTGTTAAAATTTATTTTGTATCCTGAGATGGCACTGAATCTACTGATGGTCTCAACAAGAGAGGGAATGGACACCTCAGGCCTAGTCAAGAAAATAAGGACATCATCCGCGTACAAAGTAATCTTATGATGCCTCTCACCGATAGCTATACCGTGTATGTCCGTATTGACTCGCACAGCTTCCGCTAAAGGCTCGATGGCTAAGGAAAAAAAGCAGCGGGGAGAGGGGACAGCCCTGGCGTGTACCCCTCCGAACCTGAAAGCTGGGAGACCGCAGACCGTTTGTTAGGACCGCCGAGCAAGGGCTACTATAGAGAAAGCTTAATCCAATTTATAAATGTGCTACCCAAACCAAATTTATTTAAGGTGTAAAACAGAAAAGGCCATTCGACACGATCAAATGCCTTTTCAGCATCAAGAGAGGCAACCAGACCATGCATTGACTTTTGTTGAAAAATTTGTATCACGTTCAGCAACCTACGCATGTTATTGTATGAATTGCGGCCCCTAATGAAGCAAGGGGAGTAGTCCTTCCAGACGTTTCGCTAGCACCTTCGAGAGAATTCTCAAATCGACATTTAATAGAGAGATTGGCCGATACGAAGCACAATCTTCAGGTGGTTTTTCCTTTTTGAGAATTAGTGAAATATTGGCTTCCCTCAAAGACGCAGGCAATAGGCCTTTTACAAATGAATCATTATACATATTTAGAAGTGGATCTACTAATACATCTAAAAATTCTTTATAGAATTCGGAACTGAGTCCGTCAGGTCCTGCCGCCTTCCTAGACTGTAATCCTTTAATAGCATCCAAAACTTCTTTCCTAGATATTGGAGAGTCTAAGGAAGATTTTTGATCCTCTGTTAATGTAGGAAGATCGAGATGTGAGAAAAAGCTATCCATTAAACCAGAATTATTAGTATGCAACTGTGAATTATATAGTGTCTCATAGAAATTTCTAAATGTATCATTAATTTTTGCTCTGTCGAAAAATTGCATGCCATTTACATCTTTAATTGAAGAAATATTTGAGAGTCTGCCTTTTTTTTTGTTAATAGGCCAATATCTGCCTGGCTTATCGCCATGTTCATATAATTTTTGTCTAGCGAATCTCATTTTCCGTTCTGCTTCATTTGTTAACAAACAGTCTAGTGCGGATCGAAGAGCAGAGATCTCTTTGAGTTTGCCATTTGAAGATTTAATGAGGTAGTCTTGTTCAGCTTTCTTTAATTTAGATTCTAATATAATTCTGTTTCTGTTTGTCTTCGTCGTTTACTTTTAGTGTAGGAGGTAATTAGGCCTCTGGAGTAAGCTTTAGATGTCTCCCATAACAATGATGGGTTGTCTGTGGACGCTGCATTGATTGAAAAAAACTGTTTGAATTCCTCCACAAAAAATGAAGCAAATTTTTTATCATATAATATTGAGGAATTGAAATGCCACCTACTGGTCCGATCAGACATACCCCCAATACTACACTCAATAAAGACGGCAGCGTGGCCAGATATAAACTATACTACCTATAGAACTTGATGTGATAGATGGCAATAAGGATTTGGGCACAAAAAAATAGTCTATCCGAGTATAGCATGTATGTACCTTTGAAAAAAAAGTAAATTCCTTATCTGTCAGGTGTTGTGCCCTCCACACATCTACAAATGCCAGCTCTTCGCATAGCTTTGAAATTAATTTAGCTTGGGGTAGTAAGTGTTGCTTACCTGCTGGGGATTTGTCCATTAGTGGATTTAAATGGCAATTAAAATCTCCCCCAACAACTAAATTCCTAATATTAAGATTAACTAATTTTTGTGAAAGCAGAAACCACGTAGCCCCCCGGTTGTCCAGGGGGGCAGTACAAACTCATAAATGCAACTTCCTCTCCATATAAGATGCCCCTCACAATCACATAACGCCCTCCTGTGTCCTTAATACAGTCTGCCAGTATAAAAGGCACATTTTTCTTGATTAGAATTGCTACAGCCCTACTCCTGGATGAGAAAGAGGAGGAATAAACATATCGAAAGACACCCTGCTGTAATTTAGCATGTTCTTTATCATCTAAGTGTGTTTCTTGTAGCAAGGCTATATGAACCTGTTCCCTCCTCAGATAATTCAAGACCTTTCTCCGTTTGATTGGCGTGTGAATGCCATTCACATTCCAAGTACATATTTTCAGTGTCGACATGGTATTAATTATTCACTTATATAAAACACACATTATTTTAAACACTATCCCATAATATTGTCTATTTGTAAAAGTATTCAACAGAACCGGCCGGAAAAACACATTACGAACACCAAAACAAATGGAAAAGAAAGAAAAACTGCCAAACATTGGCAAAGAACAAAATACACTATTAATCTCCTAATCTGTAGGAGCACAAGTGTAAGGGTTTCCTGGCAACAAGAGTAAGCTCTTATAATAACAAAGAAATAAAACCTAGCTTACAAAAGGAGTATTGATATTAGAAATACGACCCACTGTTGTCGAACAAATGCTTACGTATGAATAGTCGTTTCAGTCATTTTAATGCGTGTGAAATATGTCAGCGTGCAGCAGACTGCTACTCACAGAAATACGGAGGTAGCTCACGAGCATCATGGAGACACGTTTTAGTCCGGAGAGTTCTCAACCTCAGATTGTTCCAGAGAGTCCAGGTATTTATCCACATCAGCCGGATTCGAGAAAACTCCGGTGGTCCCACGATGAGTCACCTTGAGTAGGGCGGGGTACAGCATCCTGTATACAGCCCCCACAGACTTCAAGCGTTTCTTCACCATATCGAAACCTTTACGTTTACGAACCACCGCGGCTGAGAAATCTTGAAAAAACATCACTGTTGCATCGCCATGTTTCAGTGGCTGCTTCTTCTTACTTTTCTCCCACGACGCGGTCATAATCTTTTGCTTATCCTGGTAGTTGTGAAGTCTCACCACGACCGGACGCGGTCTCTGGTCCCGGGCTGTGAGCGGTCCTGTGCGGTGTGCTCTCTCCACTTTGATGCGGCCCGTCTTCGTCTCGATATTCAAAAGTTTGGGGAGCCAACTCTCAAAAAACAGCGTGGGATCGCCGCCCTCCGCCCGCTCTTGGATGTTAAGAATTTGGATGTTCTTGCGTTTGCCTCGGTTCTCCAGACTATCGGCGTATTCCAACAGCGGTGCCACCTTTTCTCCAGCGACTTAACCTTGACGTGTATGGGCGCAGAGGCATCCTCTATGGCCGAGATCCGCGTCTCGGCCTCGTTAATGTGCGTCTCGTGACTCTGCAGCTGTTCCTGCTGAGACTGCAGGAGCTGGGAGATTGGCTCAAACTTGTCTTCAAAAACTTTAGTCAGGTTTGCTGTTACGGCACGAATCACCTCCTGAAGTGCCGGAGTCATAGCCTCTGTGTCGCTAGCAGGAATGTTAGCCTCGTCATTAGCCTCACTGTTGGAAGCTCCAGCTGCGTCAGACACAGGGCTTTTATAGCGTAGCCTGCCGTCAGACTGCCTTAAAAAGTAGCTATTGATGCTCATTGTAAGTTTAGGCAATGCAAAAATTACAGTCTTGCTGCTAATAAGTGGGTTTTAAGATAAAAATCGTGAAATTCTGCGCTGGTACTCCCAAGCCCGACTTTACTTCACGCCGCCATTTGAAAACCGCTGCTCCATTGTTGAATGTTGGTAAAGAACAAATAGAGAAGGAAGAAGTTTGTGAACTGGTTCCAGTAAGTGGTTACAGACAAACCAAGGAGATGAAATGATCAGCTGTTCTCCACTCATTCAGACCCAGTCCACCACTGAAAACAGTCTAAGGCTTAGGGTTAGTGAATACAGGCCCAGATGTTCCAGAACTAAAAGCACAGACTCAGATGAACTTGTTCCTGGTCCTGATTGGTCAACGGAGAGTTTTGGTTCCTGCTCTGTTGTGGGCGTGTCCCTAAAAAGTAGGCGTGGTGTACAGATGGAGCAGAGATTAGAACACACTATAGTTGCACGATACCCATGATACACACGGTACGTGTACGGTGCCACATTGTAACGGTTCCTACTATACTATAAATACTACACAACGGTACTACCGTGGATTACGATACTACCGGTACCAGTTTCTGCTACATAGCGGTTGTCTCTACTCTCCTCCTGGCTTCTCTCTGCACAGTCTAAACTCACTGCTCACTATTCACTTGAAAACATATCAACATGGCAACCGCTGCCCGTCTGTAGCTGATTGGCTGTTCGTGTGTTTCTGCCGGCACTAAACGACGGAACTGAAGACAGCTCTGCTTCAACAGAAACTCACTTCAAAACAAAGAACAAGCTAAAGTTCTGTTTCACCTGGACACGTGTATGGTTTACAGTCACAAACACCAGAGAACACATGGTAGAAACACCACTAGTCTGTGGTGGTGGCGTCGTCAGTGGCATCACCAATTTTACTCATAAAAACCAAACTCCAATCGTTCCATTTGGAACTATTTTATCATTAAGCGAGGTAGAGACGGTAAAACAATAGCAGATCTACTGTGCAGGCGCTGTCACCAGCTATAAGAGCCAAAGGAGGAACACTTTTTTGTTTTTTTCCACACGGATTATTTTTTACAGAGATATTTACAATGTACAAACAACATTTACAAAATACACACAAATATAGGGAATCAGTTTCTGTTGATTGTATTTTATTTTAGAAGAATTATTATTATTATTGTCAATTAGATTTTTTTTAAAGACAGTGATTTTATTATCCCAAGTTGATTATTTATATTAGTTAAACATAAATTAATTTGCAAAAGAAACTGAATTATTATTTTTTAATTTCAACCATATAAATCTTCATTTATTAGTTTTTTTTATTGCTTATATTCTTTTGTTCATGTACTATTATCATGCACCAAACAACACTATAAGTAATTAATAAGTATTTATAACTTGTACAAATACAGTTCATAATAATATTAATAATAATAGAAAAAGGCTTCAGTATCACGATATTATCCAAAACCGTGATACTTTGTCTGGTATCGTATCGTGGTTACTCATTTTGGTATCGTGACCACTTTAGAACACAGATTGTGTATCAAGGTTAGAACAGCTGAGGGTCACACACTCAGACATCATGGTGGTCTCTCTCAGTGAATAATGATCCTCCTCCTGCAGGTGAACACATCTGGATTAACTCCCACCTCTGCCTGTAGTATGTTTGATACACTTTGTACTGTTGTAATTTATCACCTGTAACCTTCATCATAACCAATAAAGATAATAAATAGATCATAACCAGTTAGTGACACAACATTTAAACACAACTTCACAACCACAGCTTAGCTAATGTTCATTAAAACTACAGGACATTATAGTGTGTCATCACTGAGTGAAGTGTTCACACACACACACACACACACACTATAATATGAGCAGTTATATGTGTGTGAAATCACAGGCTGGACAACATGTGATGTGTGTATAAAGTGATCATGTGATCACAGCATCATTAACAGTTTTACTGCATTACATCCACTGACCACTGGGGGCGCTACAGAGACTTTAGTGCTTTTCTCACTATTAACATTTACACATCATTTAATGCATTTATTAAAACAATTATTCCAAACTGTAAAACCACGTCACTATGTCAAAATGAATCATCTATTCCTCAAAAGCAAGTGTTTATATCAATGAAACTGTCTGTGTCATCAAAATGAGAAGTGATGACACCATCGTTTATGAACAAGATAGTCAAATTGCTGAGTCATGTTTTCAGTGATGGAGTGATACCAGCAGCAGGTGGAGGAAGATTAAACCGTTTTGGTGAATGAATAGTAAAATAAGATCTTCTTATACTTGAGTTTCCTGGTGAAGTTCAGCTTGTTGTAGAAGATGGAACCAGGAGAGACATGTTATCATCTGTGATCACTGTCCATCATAAGTCACGTCATTTTTAAAACCAATTTAAAGTTATGACAGACACAGTGTAGAGGAGCTCACACACTGACCCACCTATCAGAGCTGTGGGGGCGGAGTCAGCAGACCTCACTGGGTCTATATTTACCTTCAGCTCAGAGTCTCACACACACTTTAACACACATCACTGAGCCTGTAGACCTGCACCACCAGGACCAGGACTGGACCAGGTAGGAGCTCTGATGTCTGCATGTTCTGAGTGTCCCACACTCACAGCTTCATGTCCTAAAAGTCCCTCAGATCCAGGAGGAACTGCTCATCATAGGCTGAGCTCCACCTTCATCCTGGGACAGTCCCACCATCAGCAGGAGCTGAACAACATCTGGACCCAGAAAGATTGAGTACTTGAAGGAGGACAGTGAGGTTCTCTAGATGACCTGCAGAGAAACATGCACTGCCCTGAGCACCATCAGTGTGCAACATGCACACACACACATCAGCCTCTGTGTGCTGCAGGTACACACACACACACACACTGTTATGTGACTTTCATTTGTGTTTGTGTGGAGCTTCAATCATCTGTTCACATGCCAGCTCACTTTATAGCAGCAGTGTGTGTGTGTGTGTGTGTGTGTGTGTGTGTGTGTGTGTGTGGTCACGCGTTGTGTCTGTTTTTAGTCCACATTCCATAGATACCCGATCATCCAGCAGCTCCACATCAGAGATTCTTCTTCTCTGCTCTACAAATCCACCATTATTAACATCACACACACACATTTACACACAATCATTACATAATAATCATACCACTAGAAACTGAATGAACAGCTAAAAAAAACTGACTATAAACCACGGGGGGGGAGGGGGGGGGGGGGTTAATTTTTTGAACTGAAAGAATAGGTATCTGCTATTTTACAACTGTCCGTGAACGCATCGCATGTGTGAGCCAGTTCTGATTGGCTGTGTAGCGTGCGCCACACCATGTGGTTGGTTGGTGGAGTCGTACTAATGTAGGTTAACAGGTTCCTCTGCTGCAAACACAATGTTCTGTTTTCCAGGAGCCAATCACAGCGCTCCTCAGTGTTCAACATTTGTATGCAGAGCGCTGATTGGCTCCTAGGACATTCAGGACTGTTCTGATTGGCTGTGAAGGCAGCATGAGCAGCACATGGCATTGAGCCTGAACAATGTGCTGCTCTCATGTCTCTGCTCACACACAATAAGCGCATCTCGCTGCGCGCAAAGCATGCTGGTCCAGGTCAAAGGTCAGGACTACCCAGCTCCCGCCTCGCTCGTATCATAAAACGTAAACATGGCCGAGTCTGACAAAGTTATTGAATATTTTGAGCGTTGTAAAGTGGATGTTTTAAAAGAATATTGTAAGAGACGTGGACACGTTGTTACTGGGAAGAGGAAGAAAGAACTGGTGGCCCTCGCTTGGGCATTGTCATTTCAAAAACAGCAGGAACGAGAGGCTGTCAACCTTGATTATAAATCTCTGCTTGAGATCGATGTTGACAGTTGATCCTGGGGGGGATCGGGCATATTGTGGCGAGAAAGAAAAGGACGCCAACAAACCCCCGAAACCTGCTGGGTGAGAGACACCTCTCTAACATGTACACCACAATATAATATTTATATACTAGTTTACTAGTTAGCTTTAATGTAGTACAGTATATGTCAAACTTACTGATTTAATCCATTCGGCACGACGTTCTGGATCTTTTCTTTCAGTAGGAAATGGGATGAGTACGTATGGCGGGTCGCATATACATCGTGAGGTTCATTTATTGCACTCGTGAACGGGGCAAAACTCTTTCATCCACGTATTAATCCCACGTGTACCGTTGGAACAGCCACGCACTGAACAATGGGACCCTGGCATATTGCCTTAAAACAACCTTAAGCAAAGTAAATGCCTAAAAGTCCGTATACGTAGCCGGTTGTTCCGCTAGACAGGGGCTTTGTTGACACGCTGGGTAGTCGTGAACTCTGACCCGGATATATTGACCCGGGAATCGCACATGCGTACTGATAATGCTCCATCCATCCAGATCTACTATACAGTAGATCTATTAGGGCTGTAACGATACACAAACATCACGCTTCGATACGTACCTCGATTTTGAGGTCACAGTTCGATTCATTTTCGGTACAGTTTGGAACAAAATGCAAAACATAAATTACTTGTTTATTCAAAACTTTAGTTAACCAACAATGTATTTAACATTATACAGAATATGAAAATAAAGTTAAAAAAATACAATACTGTTATAAAGTGCTGCCTGGTAATAATAATATTCTGAAACAAAAAATACATAAAATATAATAAAATAATCTCTTCACAGCTTATTAACAGCTTTTATCTGCTGATATAAAAACTCTGATGACAGTTGTTACAGTTTTGATCAGATCTGAATGACTAGGAGAGGCTGTTTAAATGCTGAGTCAGCTGTGTTTACACTGAGGACGTTTTCTAATCACAGTGATTTTCACACTTTCACTGAGTTAACATGTTCGTCATGTTTCCAGAAATATACATGATCTCATCTGAACAATGTCAGCACACTGTCCTCGTTTTATCCTCTGCTCTTTCTATGTTACAGTATTTCACCTGGAAAAGTGTTCCTAAGCTAGACTTTAGCGACAGGGGAGGGGCCTCCACCTCTGGTTTCTTGCTAGCATTAGCCATGTGCATGTAGCTGCAGGTAGAAGTAAACACACGCAACTTCCGTTCTGTTCCGGGAACTCACCTGTGCACAACCCTGTACCTGAACCCAACGTCCTGTACTGTAACGGTTCAATACAAATACATGTATTGTTACACCCTTAATATCTATCTATGTATCTATACATCTATACATCTATCTATCTATCTATCTATACATCTATACATCTATACATCT